>NC_069500.1:389577496-389877496 GCF_027579735.1 Bombina bombina
AGATAAAATTTCCTTTAGTACTGTTACATTACCTGTTGCTGTTTCGTCAACATCTAATTTTCAGAGTGTTCCTGATAACATAAGAGATTTTATTTATTTTAAATCCATTAAGAAGGCTATGTCTGTTATTTTTCCTTCTAGTATACATAAAAGTCTTTTAAAACTTCTCTTTTTTTCAGATGAATTTTTAAATGAACATCATCATTCTGATACTGATAATGGTTCTTCTGGTTCAGAGGTTTCTGTCTCAGAGGTTGATGCTGATAAATCTTTGTATTTGTTCAAGATGGAATTTATTCGTTCTTTACTTAAAGAAGTGTTATTTGCATTAGAAATAGAGGATTCTGGTCCTCTTGATACTAAATGTAAACGTTTAAATAAGGTTTTTAAATCTCCTGTAGTTATTCCAGAAGTGTTTTATCTCCCTGATGCTATTTCTGAAGTAATTTCCAGGGAATGGAATAATTTGGGTAATTTATTTATTCCTTCTAGACGTTTAAGCAAATTATATCCTGTGCCATCTGACAGATTAGAGTTTTTTGGGACAAAAATCCCTAAGGTTATGGGGCTGTCTCTACTCCTGCTAATGTACTACTATTCCTATGGCAGATAGTACTTCATTTAAGGACCCTTTAGATAGGAAAATTGAATCCTTTCTAAGAAAAGCTTACTTATGTTCAGGTAATCTTCTTAGACCTGCTATATTTTTAGCGGATGTTGCTGCAGCTTCAACTTTTTGGTTAGAAGCTTTAGCGCAACAAGTAACAGATCATAATTTTATAGCATTATTATTATTCTATAACATGCTAATAATTTTATTGGTGATACCATCTTTTGATATCATTAGAGTTGATGTCAGGTATATGTCTCTAGCTATTTTAGCTAGAAAAGCTTTATGGATTAAACTTGGAATGCTGACATGTCTTCTAAGTCAACTTTGCTTTCCCTTTCTTTCCAGGGTAAATAATCATTTCGTTCCTTTCCTCACAACAAGGAACAAAAGCCTGATCCTTCATCCTCAGGAGCGGTATCAGTTTGGAAACTATTTCCAGTTTGGAATATATCCGAGCCTTATAGAAACCTATAGCCAGCTCCTAAGTACCTATGAAGGTGCGGCCCTTATTCCAGCTCAGCTGGTATGGGGCAGATTACGTTTTCTTCAAAGAAATTTGGATCAATTCCGTTCTTAATCTCTGGTTTCAGAAACATTGTTTCAGAAAGGTACAGAATTGGCTTCAAGATAAGGCCTCCTGCTAAGAGATTCTTTTCTTTCCCGTGTCCCAGTTAACACAGCAAGGCTCAGCATTTCTGAAATGTGTTTCAGATCTAGAGTTGGCTGGAGTATTTATGCCAGTTCCAGTTCTGGAACAGGGGCTGGGGTTTTATTTTATCTCTTCATTGTACCAAAGAAGGTCAATTCCTTCAGACCAGTTCTGGATCTATCATTATTGAATCGTTATGTTAGGATACCAACATTCAAGATGGTTACTGTAGGACTATCCTGCCTTTTGTTTAGCAAGGGCATTATATGTCTACAATAGATTTACAGGATGTGTATCTGCATATTCCGATTCATCCAGATCACTTTTAGTGTCTGAGATTCTCTTTTTAGACAAGCATTACCAGTTTTGTGGCTCTACCGTTTGGCCTAGCCTCAGTTCCAAGAATTTTTTTCAAAGGTTCTCGGTGCCCTTCTTTCTGTAATCAGAGAATAGGGTTTTGGTATTTCCTTATTTGGACGATATCTTGGTACTTGCTCAGTCTTCTCATTTTCGAAGAATCTCATACGAATCGACTTGTGTTGTTTCTTCAAGTTCATGGTTGGAGGATCAATTTACCAATCAGTTCATTGATTCCTCAGACAAGGGTAACCTTTTTAGGTTTCTAGATAAATTCAGTGTCTATGACTCTGTCCTTGTCAGACAAGAGAAGTTTAACATTGATATCAGCTTGTCAAAACCTTCAGTCACAATCATTCCCTTTGGTAGCCTTATGCATGGAAATGTTGGGTCCTAGGACTGCCGCATCAGATGCGATCTCCTTTGCTCGTTTTCACATGCGACCTCTTCAGCTCTGTATGCTGAACCAATGGTGCAGGGATTACTCAAAGATATCTCAATTAATATCTTTAAACCGATTTTACGACACTCTCTGACATGGTGGACAGATCACCATCGTTTAGTTCAGGGGGCTTCTTTGTTCTTCCGACCTGGACTATAATCTCAACAGATGCTAGTTTTACAGGTTGGGGAGCTGTGTGGGGGTATCTGACGGCACAAGGGGTTTGGGAATCTCAGGAGGTGAGATTTTCGATCAATATTTTGGAACTCGGTGCAATTTTCAGAGCTCTTCAGTCTTGGCCTCTTCCGAAGAGAGAGTTGTTCATTTGTTTTCAGATAAGACAATGTCACAACTGTGGCATACATCAATCATCAAGGAGGGACTCACAGTCCTCTGGCTATGAAAGAAGTATCTCGAATTTTGGTTTGGGCGGAATCCAGCTCCTGTCTAATCTCTGCGGTTTATATCCCAGGTATGGACAATTGGAAAGCGGATTATCTCAGTCGCCAAACGTTGCATCCGGGCGAATGGTCTCTTCACCCAGAGGTATTTCTTCAGATTGTTCAAATGTGGGAACTTCCAGAAATAGATCTGATGGCTTCTCATCTAAACAAGAAACTTCCCAGGTATCTGTCCAGATCCCGGGATCCTCAGGCGGAGGCAGTGGATGCATTTTTCACTTCCTTGGAAGTATCATCCTGCCTATATCTTTCCGCCTCTAGTTCTTCTTCCAAGAGTAATCTCCAAGATTCTGAAGGAATGTTCGTTTGTTCTGCTGGTAGCTCCGGCATGGCCTCACAGGTTTTGGTATGCGGATCTTGTCCGGATGGCCTCTTGCCAACCGTGGACTCTTCCGTTAAGACCAGACCTTTTGTTTCAAGGTCCTTTTTTCCATCAGGATCTGAAATCCTTAAATTTAAAGGTATGGAGATTGAACGCTTGATTCTTGGTCAAAGAGGTTTCTCTGACTCTGTGATTAATACTATGTTACAGGCTCGTAAATCTGTATCCAGAGAGATATATTATAGAGTCTGGAAGACTTATATTTCTTGGTGTCTTTCTCATCATTTTTCTTGGCATTCTTTTAGAATACCGAGAATATTACAATTTCTTCAGGATGGTTTAGATAAGGGTTTGTCCGCAAGTTCCTTGAAAGGTCAAATCTCTGCTCTTTCTGTTCTTTTTCACAGAAAGATTGCTATTCTTCCTGATATTCATTGTTTTGTACAAGCTTTGGTTCGTATAAAGCCTGTCATTAAGTCAATTTCTCCTCCTTGGAGTTTGAATTTGGTTCTGGGGGCTCTTCAAGCTCCTCCATTTGAACCTATGCATTCATTGGATATTAAATTACTTTCTTGGAAAGTTTTGTTCCTTTTGGCCATCTCTTCTGCCAGAAGAGTTTCTGAATTATCTGCTCTTTCTTGTGAGTCTCCTTTTCTGATTTTTCATCAGGATAAGGCGGTGTTGCGAACTTCTTTTGAATTTTTACCTAAGTTGTGAATTCCAACAACATTAGTAGAGACATTGTGGTTCCTTCATTATGTCCTAATCCTAAGAATTCTAAGGAGAAATCGTTGCATTCTTTGGATGTTATTAGAGCTTTGAGATATTATGTTGAAGCTACTAAGTCTTTCCGAAAGACTTCTGGTTTATTTGTTATCTTTTCCGGTTTTAGAAAGGCCAGAAAACTTCTGCCATTTCTTTGGCATCTTGGTTGAAATCTTTATTTCATCTTGCCTATATTGAGTCGGGTAAGACTCCGCCTCATAGGATTACAGCTCATTCTACTAGGTCAGTTTCTACTTCCTGGGCGTTTAGGAATGAAGCTTCGGTTGATCAGATTTGCAAAGTGGCAACTTGGTTCTCTTTGCATACTTTTACCAAATTCTACCATTTTGTTGTATTTTCTTCTTCTGAAGCAGTTTTTGGTAGAAAAGTACTTCAGGCAGCGGTTTCAGTTTGAATCTTCTGCTTATGTTTTTCATTAAACTTTATTTTGGGTGTGGATTATTTTCAGCAGGAATTGGCTGTCTTTATTTTATCCCTCCCTCTCTAGTGACTCTTGTGTGGAAAGATCCACATCTTGGGTAGTCATTATCCCATACGTCACTAGCTCATGGACTCTTGCTAATTACATGAAAGAAAACATAATTTATGTAAGAACTTACCTGATAAATTCATTTCTTTCATATTAGCAAGAGTCCATGAGGCCCGCCCTTTTTTGTGGTGGTTATGATTTTTTTGTATAAAGCACAATTATTCCAATTCCTTATTTTATATGCTTTCGCACTTTTTTCTTATCACCCCACTTCTTGGCTATTCGTTAAACTGAATTGTGGGTGTGGTGAGGGGTGTATTTATAGGCATTTTAAGGTTTGGGAAACTTTGCCCCTCCTGGTAGGAATGTATATCCCATACGTCACTAGCTCATGGACTCTTGCTAATATGAAAGAAATGAATTTATCAGGTAAGTTCTTACATAAATTATGTTTTCTCTTCCCTCTCTCTCCATCCACATCTCCCCTCTTTCTCTCTCTCCCCCTCTCTCTCCCCCTCTCTTTCTCTCCCCTCTCTCTCTCTCTCTCTCTCTCTCTCCTCTCTCTCTATCTCCCCCCTCTGTCTCTCTCTCTCTCCCTCTCTCCCCCCCCTCTCTCTCTCTATCTCCCCCCTCTCTCTTTCTCTCTCCCCTCTTTCCCTTCTCTCTCTCTTCACATCTCCCCCCCCCCCTCTCTCTCTCTCTCTCTCCTCTCTCTTCTCTCTGTCTCCCCTCTTTCTCTATCTCCCCCTCTCTCTTTCTCTCTCCCCTCTCTCTCTCCCTCTTTCGCTCCCCTCTCTCTCTCATCTCCCTTATTTCTCTCTCCCCCCCCTCTCTCTCTCCCCCCCCTCTCTCTCTCCCCCTCTCTTTCTCCCCTCTTGATCTCTCTCTCCCCTCTTGATCTCTCTCCCCTCTCTCCCCTCTTGAACTCTCTCTCCTCTCTCTACCCTCTCTCCCCTCTTTTGAGCTGTTTGAGCTCTCTCCACGGCTGTTCACGGCCCCACCCCCTTCACGCTAGGCTCTGCCCCTTCGCGGGCCTTACCGCTAGACTTCGCCCCTTCACGGGCCTTACTGATAGGCTCCGCCCCTTCGCGGGCCTTACCGATAGGCCACGCCCCACCATGGTCGGTCACGCCCCCATGCACACTCGACCACGCCCACTTCTGCTTGCGACGGTCGGCAGATCAGGTAGGGATTTAAGGCCAGGTGTGTTTGTCCTTGTGCTGTCTCTACTGCGCATGACAGCTTCGGACAAACACACTTGGCCTTTTATAGTATAGGATATAGGGCTAGATTTTGTCGGTAAAAACTTGCGGAGCTAACGCTCCTTTTTTTTCCAGCACTCACTTTAAACAACGCTGGTATTACAAGTTTTCTGAATGGCTGCGTTAGCCTCAGAAAAGTGAGCGTTGAGCAAATTTATCGCCACTTCTACCTGTAATACCAGCGTTGCTTACGGTAGCGGTAAGCTGGCAAAACGTGCTCATGCACGATTTCCCCATAGGATACAATGGGGCTGAGCTGGCTTAAAAAAACCTAACACCTGCAAAAAAGCAGCGTTCAGCTCTTAACGCAGCCCCATTGTTTGCTATGGGAAAACACTTTCTAAGTCTACACCTAACACCCTAACATGAACCCCGAGTCTAAACACCCCTAACCTTACACTTATTAACCTCTAATCTGCCGCCCCAACATCGTCGCCACCTGCATTATACTATTAACCCCTAATCTGCCGCTCCGGACACCGCCGCCACCTACATTATCCCTATGAACCCCTAATCTGCTGCCCCTAACATCACCAACAACTATATTATATTTATTAACCCCTAATCTCCCGCCCCCAACGTCGCCGCCACCTACCTACAATTATTAACCCCTAATCTCCCGCTCCAACTTCGCCGCTACTATAATAAAGTTGTTAACCCTAACCCTAACACCCCCTTAAGTTAAATATAATTTAAATAAATCAAAATAAAATTACTATAATTAAATAAATTAATCCTATTTAAAATTAAATACTTACCTATAAAATAAACCCTAATATAGCTACAATATAACTAATAATTACATTGTAGCTATTTTAGGATTTATATTTATTTTACAGGCAACTTTGTATTTATTTTAACTAGGTACAATAGCTATTAAATAGTTAATAACTATTTAATAGCTACCTAGTTAAAATAATTACAAAATTACATGTAAAATAAATCCTAACCTAAGTTAGAAATATACCTAACACTACACTATCAATAAATGAATTAAATAAATTAAATGCAATTATCTAAAATAAAATACAATTAAATAAACTAAACTATTTTACAAAAAAACAAACACTAAATTACAAAAAATAAAAAAATATTACAAGAAGTTTAATCTAATTACACCTAATCTAAACCCCCTAATAAAATAAAAAAGCCCCCCCAAAATAATAAAATTCCCTATCCTAAACTAAATTACTTTAGTAATTAGTAATATTAGGTTTTTATTATAGATTAGGGTTTTTTATTTTGGGGTGGGTTTTTTATTTTTTTAAAAGGGTATTAGAATAGAAATCATTTTTATTATTTTGAAAAATTTCGTTTGTTATTTTTTGTAATGGTAGTTTTTTTTTTTTAATTTTAGTGTTTTTTATTTTTTGTAATGGTCGGTTTTAGTGTAAGGCAGCTTAGGTTTTATTTCACAGGTAAGTTTGTATTTATTTTAACCAGGTAGTTAGTAGTTAATAACTATTTACTAAGTAGTCTACCTAGTTAAAATAAATACAAACTTACCTGTTAAATAAAAATAAAACCTTAGCCAGTTACAATATTACTATTAGTTATATTTTAGCTAGCATAGGTTTTATTTCACAGGTAAGTTTGTTTTTAGCTTTAAATAGGTATTATTTAGTTAATAATTGAAAGTTTAATTTAGCTCTCTTTTAATTATGTTAAAGTTAGGGGTGTTAGGTTTAGTGTTAGGGTTAGGGTTAGGTTTAGGGGTTAATAGTTTAATTTAGGTTGTTGCGATGTGTGGGGCTGGCGGTTTAGGGGTTAATATGTTTATTTAGTGGTAGTGATGTGGGAGGCAAGAGTTTTAGGGGTTAATAGCTTTATTTAGTGGCAGCGATGTCAGGAAACGGTGGAATTGGGGTTAATAGATTTATTATAGTGTGGGCGATGTTGGGGTGCGAGGGAATAGGGGTTAATAACTTAAGTATAGTTGTAGCGATATCGGGAGCGGCAGATTAGGGGTTAATAGATTTATTTAGATGTTAGTGATATCGGGAGCGGCAGATTAGGGGTTAATAACATTATGTAGGTGTCGGCGATGTTGGGGGCAGCAGATTAGGGGTGTTTAGACGTGGGGTTTATGTTAGGGTGTTAGGTTTAAACATAACTTTTTTCCCCCATAGACATTAATGGGGCTGCGTTACAGAGCTTTTCATTCCGCGATCGTAGGTGTTAGTTTTTGTTTTTACCCGCTCTCCTCATTGATGTCTATGGGGAAAGCGTGCACGAGCACGTTAAAGCAGCGCTTGTATTTTGTGCAGTATGGAGCGCAACGCAACCATATCGCACGCACAAGCCGGCTGTTTTAAAACTTGTAATGGCCGTGCTATAGAGGGTGAAGCTTTTGTTGCGTTCGTTAAATTCCCTATAGCGCGCATAACTCGTAATCTACCTGTAAATAAATAAATAAACATATCTAGTAATACTTAGGCTTTGAGGTCTTTGCAGAAAAAGATTGATGAACCTATTGGAAGGTAAGCATTCTGTGCTGTCAGACACCCTTGTTACACATTAAAAATATTAATTTGTTTCCTCTGTAGAAACAGTAGGGCTGTATTATCTCTGACATAGCAGCCCCTGAAGAGCTCATTAATTTCCATTGGCCGTTTCTTACAAGTCTGTAAGATAGCTGCAGGGGTACATGTAGATAAATGAAAAGTGTCACTAGCTGCTACAATCACTGAACACTGGTTTGCATATAAAATATTTCCCATTTAATATAGTGATATGTCTATGTTAAACAAGAATTGACATTGTATTATTCCAGTGCTCCCAACATCCTTTTTAGTTATGTTGTTTTATTTTGCAAATTGCATTTCAAACACTATAATTAATCCCTGACTAACACAGGGATGAGCTTGCTGTCTGTCATACCCATATAAACCCTGCCCACTGTATGTTTGTGCCTGGTATTTCATTAGAGAAAGCAGAGGTAGAATCTACACACTATGGAGAAAAGCAGATGGGGTATGAGAGATCTGTGAGAGCAGAGGAAGACAAAGGATGTTGTACTTCAAAATGTTCTCCCCTTTATTATGTTCTTAGTAATCAATTTTATCTGCTCCATTGTATTAATTTGCCCGTTGGAACCACCATCTATACTGAAATGTCCTATACTGTGGTATTGTCTATAATAAGTTATTTAAACAAGAAGCAGCAGCAAAAATCAACCTCACAGTAGTGGGGGTAGGATAGGTTAACAGCCAAGCCCATTTGAAAGGTTGTTCTTGTAGATGCTTTGAATACAGCACACTCTTATCAGCTGTTTGTCCCTTATTGGTAATTATTCAATGAAGAAACAAACGGACAAACAAAAAAACACACTGATTATTGTCAACTCCCAATTATATATCAATTTCAAATGTGATGTATAATGCAGGACTGAAATGTATTGATTAATAGGTTATTAATCAGTTAATAATGTAATATTATAACGTTGTCAGTACACCAATATTACAATGCAACAATAAGCTTAAGCTACAATTAACTTGTAATAGAAAATTCTAACTGCTTCATGTATTGTTTCATGAAATGCCTCTTGTATTCTAACTTGCTAATTTGCTATTTGTTTTGAGATTTGTTTTTATATTTTTATCATAATAAGCAATTGGAATGGTGACATCAGAGAATAGGCATCTGTAAAATTATAACATAGCAGTGTTAACTGCTAAGCAGAACTGATGCCTTTAGTTTTTCTAAGCAAACTAGCCTGTAATGAACATGATTTCTTTTAAAATTAATCTGTGTGCATCTTTGAGAACGTGTTTCCTTTTAATAATCTGCAGTGTTTTAAATGAATTGTGTAGCTTGAAGATTATAGCAGCTAACTAAGTTAATCAAATGGGTTTGTGGTCTAGTTCAAAGTAAAAGATGGATAATTTGGGGCTAGAATACAAGTGGTGCACTACAATTCTAAATAATCCATATAATATATATTTCTTTCATGTAATTGGCAAGAGTCCATGAGCTAGTGACATATGGGATATACAATCCTACCAGGAGGGTCAAAGTTTCCCAAACCTCTCTATGAATACACCCCTCACCACACCCACAATTCAGTTTTACAAACTTTGCCTCCTATGGAGGTGGTGAAGTAAGTTTGTGCTAAGATTTCTACGTTGATATGCGCTTCTCAGCATTGTTGAAGCCTGATTCCTCTCAGAGTATAGCGAATGTCAGAGGGACGTGAAGGGAGTATCACTTATTTGAATACGATGATTTCCCTAACGGGGGTCTATTTCATAGGTTCTCTGTTATCGGTCGTAGAGATTCATCTCCTACCTCCCTTTTCAGATCGACGATATACTCTCAATTTACCATTACCTCTACTAATAACCGTTTTAGTACTGGTTTGGCTATCTGCTATATGTGGATGGGTATCTTTCGGTAAGTATGTTTTCATTACTTAAGACACTCTCAGCTATGGTTTGTCACTTTATGCATTTATATAAAGTTCTAAATATATGTATTGTACTTATATTTGCCATGAGTCAGGTTCATGTATTTCCTTCTGCAGACTGTCAGTTTCATATTTGGGAATGTAAACATTTTTAAGAAATGTATTTCTTACCTGGGGCTTAGTCTTTTTTCAATTGACTACTTCTTGCAATTGCGGGTATTAGGCCTGCGGGTGCGTCAAATGCTAAACTTTATTGCGTCATTCTTGGCGCGAAAAAGTACGTTTATGACGCAACTTTGTCATTTTCCGGCTTCATACGTGACGCAGAGACCTTTCACGCGGCGGTGTCATTAGTGACGCAAGTGTGTCATTTCCGGTCATTTTTGCCGCCAAAAAAGAGTTTACGTTACGTTGTGCGCCATACTTGGCACCAAACTTTTTTCATTATTTCAATACCCTTGTTTGTTTGCCTCTTGCTTTTTGCTTTCGGAGGCCTATGCTATTGCATTTTTTCCCATTCCTGAAACTGTCATATAAGGAAATAGATAATTTTGCTTTATATGTTGTTTTTTCTCTTACATTGTGCACGATGTCCCAATCTGATCCTGCCTCAGAAGTTTCTGCTGGAACATTGCTGCCTGACATCGGTTCTACCAAAGCTAAGTGCATTTGTTGTAAAATTGTAGAAATTATTCCACCGAATGTCATTTGTAATAGTTGTCATGATAAACTATTACATGCAGATAGTGTTTCCATCAGTAATAGTACATTGCTAGTTGCAGTTCCTTCAACTTCTAATGTGCATGATATACCTGTAAATTTTAAAGAATTTGTTTCTGATTCTATTATGAAGGCTTTGTCTGCATTTCCACCTTCTAATAAACGTAAAAGGTCTTTTAAAACTTCTCATTTAGCTGATGAAATTTCAAATGACCAACAACATAATAATTCATCCTCTTCTGATGAGGATCTATCTGAAACAGAAGATCCTTCCTCAGACATTGACACTCACAAATCTACTTATTTATTTAAAATAGAGTATATGTGTTCTTTATTAAAAGAAGTGTTAATTACTGTGGATATTGAGGTAACCAGTCCTATTGCCGTTCGGTCTAATAAACGTTTAAATGCGGTTTTTAAACCTCCTGTGGTTTCCCCAGGGGTTTTTCCCATTCCTGAGGCTATTTCTGATATGATTTCTAGGGAATGGAATAAGCCAGGTACTTATTTTATTCCTTCTTCAAGGTTTAAAAAATTGTATCCTTTACCAGCAAAATCTATAGAGTTTTGGGAAAAAATCCCCAAAGTTGATGGGGCTATTTCTACTCTTGCTAAACGTACCACTATTCCTATGGAAGATAGCACTTCCTTTAAGGATCCTTTAGATAGGAAGCTTGAACCTTATCTAAGGAAGGCCTATTTATATTCAGGTCATCTTCTCAGACCTGCTATTTCTTGGGCTGATGTTGCAGCTGCATCAACCTTCTGGTTGGAAAATTTAGCACAACACAAATTGGATTCTGACATATCTAGCTTTGTTCGCTTACTGCAACATGCTAATCATTTTATTTGTGATGCCATTTTTGATATTATCAAAATTGATGTTAGATCCATGTCTTTAGCTGTTTTAGCTAGAAGGGCTTTGTGGCTTAAATCTTGGAATGCTGATATGACATCTAAATCTAGATTACTATCTCTTTCTTTCCAAGGTAATAATTTATTTGGTTCTCAGTTGGATTCTATTATTTCAACTATCACTGGGGGAAAAGGAGTTTTTTTGCCTCAGGATAAAAAACCTAAGGGTAAATCTAAGGCTTCTAACCGTTTTCGTTCCTTTCGTCAGAATAAGGAACAAAAACTCAATCCCCCCCAAGGAATCTGCTTCCAATTGGAAGCCTTCCTCAAATTGGACTAAATCCAAGCCATTTAGGAAACCAAAGTCAGCCCCTAAATCCGCATTAAGGTGCGGCCCTCATGCCAGCTCAGCTGGTAGGGGGCAGATTAAGGTTTTTCAAGGATTTTTGGAAAAATTCTGTCCAAAATCATTGGATTCAGAGCATTGTCTCTCAAGGGTATCGAATAGGATTCAGAGTAAGACCTCCTGTGAGAAGATATTTTCTCTCACGCATCCCTGTAAATCCAGTAAAAGCTCAGGCTTTTCTGAAGTGTGTTTCAGACCTGAAGTCTTCAGGGGTAATCATGCCAGTTCCTTCTCAGGAACAAGGTTTGGGGTTTTATTCAAACCTATTCATTGTACCAAAGAAAGAAATTTTATTCAGACCAGTTCTGGATCTAAAAAGTTTGAATTGTTATGTAAGAGTACCAACTTTCAAGATGTTGACTATAAGGACTATTCTACCTTTTGTTCAGCGAGGACATTATATGTCCACAATAGACTTGCAGGATGCATACCTTCATATTCCGATTCATCCAGAACACTTTCAGTTTCTGAGATTCTCTTTTCTAGACAAGCATTACCAATTTGTTGCTCTTCCATTTGGCCTAGCCCCAGCTCCAAGATTTTTTTCAAAGGTTCTGGGTACCCTACTATCTGTAATCAGAGAACAGGGTATTGCGGTGTTTCCTTATTTGGATGATATCTTGGTACTAGCTCAGTCTTTACATACTGCAGAATCTCACACGAATCAATTAGTGTTGTTTCTTCGGAAACATGGTTAGAGGATCAATTTACCAAAAAGTTTCTTGATTCCTCAGACAAGGGTCACCTTTTTAGGCTTCCAGATAGATTCAGTGTCCATGACTCTGTCTCTAACAGACAAGAGACGTTTAAAATTGGTTGCAGCATGCCGGCTCCTTCAGTCTCAGTCATTCCCTTCAGTGGCTATGTGCATGGAAGTTTTAGGTCTCATGACTGCAGCATCGGACGCAATCCCCTTTGCTCGTTTTCACATGAGACCTCTACAGCTTTGTATGTTGAATCAATGGTGCAGGGATTATTCAAAGATCTCACAATTAATATCCTTGAATCCCAATGTACGACACTCTCTGACATGGTGGATAGATCACCATTGTTTGGTTCAAGGGGCTTCTTTTGTTCACCCAACCTGGACTGTGATCTCAACAGATGCAAGTCTTTCAGGTTGGGGAGCTGTTTGGGGAGCTCTGACAGCACAAGGGGTTTGGAAATCTCAAAAGGCGAGATGACCAATAAATATTTTAGATTCAATATTCAGGGCTCTTCAATTCTGGCCTCTGCTAAAGAGAGAACCGTTCATTTGTTTTCAGACAGACAATATCACAACTGTGGCTTATGTCAATCATCAGGGTGGGACTCACAGTCCCCAAGCTATGAAAGAAGTATCTCTGATACTTGCCTGGGCGGAATCCAGCTCCTGTCTAATCTCTGCGGTACATATCCCAGGTGTAGACAATTGGGAGGCGGATTATCTCAGCCGCCAGACTTTACATCCAGGGGAGTGGTCTCTCCATATAGATGTGTTTTCTCAGATTGTTCAGATGTGGGGTCTTCCAGAGATAGATCTCATGGCCTCTCATCTAAACAAGAAACTTCCCAGATACCTGTCCAGGTCCAGGGATGTTCAGGCAGAAGCAGTGGATGCGCTGACACTTCCTTGGTGTTATCATCCTGCTTACATCTTCCTGCCTCTAGTCCTCCTTCCAAGAGTGATCTCCACAATCATCATGGAACAGTCTTTTGTGTTGCTGGTGGCTCCAGCATGGCCACACAGGTTTTGGTATGCGGATCTGGTTCGGATGTCCAGTTGCCCGCCATGGCCACTTCCGTTACGACCGGACCTACTATCTCAAGGTCCGTTTTTCCATCAGGATCTCAAATCATTAAATTTGAAGGTATGGAAATTGAACGCTTAGTGCTAAGTCATAGAGGTTTCTCTGACTCAGTGATTAATACTATGTTACAAGCTCGTAAATCTGTCTCTAGAAAGATTTATTATAGAGTTTGGAAGACTTACATTTCATGGTGTTCTTCTCATAAATTCTCCTGGCATTCTTTTAGAATTCCTAGAATTTTACAGTTCCTTCAGGATGGTTTGGATAAGGGTTTGTCTGCAAGTTCCTTGAAAGGACAAATCTCCGCTCTTTCTGTTTTATTTCACAGAAAGATTGCTATACTTCCTGATATTCACTGTTTTGTACAGGCTTTAGTTCGTATTAAACCTGTCATTAAATCAATTTCTCCTCCTTGGAGTCTTAATTTGGTTCTGAAGGCTTTACTGGCTCCTCCATTTGAGCCTATGCATTCTTTGGACATTAAACTACTTTCTTGGAAAGTGTTGTTCCTATTGGCTATCTCTTCTGCTAGAAGAGTTTCTGAGCTATCTGCTCTTTCTTGTGAGTCTCCTTTTCTGATTTTTCATCAGGATAAGGCAGTTTTGTGGACTTCTTTTCAATTTTTACTTAAGGTTGTGAATTCTAACAACATTAGTAGAGAAATTGTTGTCCCTTCCTTATGTCCCAATCCTAAGAATTCTTTGGAGAGATCCTTACATTCTTTGGATGTGGTAAGAGCTTTGAAATATTATGTGGAAGCTACTAAAGATTTCAGGAAGACTTCCAGTCTATTTGTTTTATTTTCTGGTCCTAGGAAAGGTCAGAAGGCTTCTGCTATTTCTTTGGCTTCTTGGTTGAAACTTTTGATTCATCAAGCTTATTTGGAGTCGGGTCAGGCCCCGCCTCAGAGAATTACAGCTCATTCTACTAGATCAGTCTCCACTTCATGGGCTTTTAAGAATGAAGCTTCAGTTGATCAGATTTGCAAAGTGGCGACTTGGTCCTCTTTGCATACATTTACTAAATTCTACCGTTTTTATGTATTTGCTTCTTTGGAAGCAGTTTTTGGTAGAAAAGTTCTTCAGGCAGCTGTTTCAGTTTGATTCTTCTGCTTTTTGATTTAAGTTGTTTTCTTTCAAAAATGAAAATAAACTTATTTTTTTGGGTTGTTGATTAATTTTTTCAGCGAATTATGGCTGTTTTTATTTTTATTCCCTCCCTCTCTAGTGACTCTTGAGTGGAAGACTCCACATCTTGGGTATTGATATCCCATATGTCACTAGCTCATGGACTCTTGTCAATTACATGAAAGAAAACATAATTTATGTAAGAACTTACCTGATGAATTCATTTCTTTCATATTGGCAAGAGTCCATGAGGCCCACCCTTTTTATGGTGGTTATGATTTTTTGTATAAAGCACAATTATTTCCAAATTTCCTTTGTTGATGCTTTCTACTCCTTTCTTTATCACCCCACTGCTTGGCTATTTGTTAAACTGAATTGTGGGTGTGGTGAGGGGTGTATTTATAGGCATTTTGAGGTTTGGGAAACTTTGCCCCTCCTGGTAGGATTGTATATCCCATATGTCACTAGCTCATGGACTCTTGCCAATATGAAAGAAATTAATTTATCAGGTAAGTTCTTACATAAATTATGTTATTTTATAAAATATCTATATTTTTTTAATAATTATTATTAATATTTTTATTATTATATATTAAAATTTTCAATAACTCCCCTTAATGGGACATTCTAGTCAAAAATAAACTTTCATGACTCAGATAGGGCATGTATTTATTTTTATTTTTTTAATTTTAAAACTTTTATTGAAATAAATTCAAGGAATACAATATTATTTAAATACAAATAAACACTGAAAATGAGTTTACAATGTGAGAAGTCATGACAAGTATAAAGTTGATATAGTAGATGAACATTTTGCAGCGTAGGTGCAGTTGTAGGTAATATTTGACTTTAGTAAAATTTAACAGTCAGTATCTGAATCCAACAATACTTTTTACTGATTTAGATTTTATCAATTTGGATACCTAAACATTTAAATATTCAAACATTTACATATTCTTCCCAAAGAAATACAATATTGTGATATTCGTCAATACGTTAAGTGAGCGTAAAGTGATATCTTTCTAATTGGAGTGTGTGTGTCACTAAAGATTTCCATGATCTTATAGATGGGAGATCGACTGTGTACATATGACTACTTTTTATCATGTAAATGAAAAAACAGACGGTTTAAAATGAAAGTGAAACTAAAAGAAATTATATGAACGTGTACAAATGAGTCCCAAAACTCTTCTGCTCAATGGCTAATAGCAGACAACATTCACCAAAAAAACTAAATTTATGCTTACCTAATAAATTTCTTTCTTTCTGGATATGAAGAGTCCACAACGTCACTAAATTACTAGTGGGAATATCACTCCTGGCCAGCAGGAGGAGGCAAAGAGCACCACATCAAAGCTGTTAAGTGTCACTCCTCCTAGCCATAATCCCCAGTAATTTGACCAAAGGGAAATGGAAAAAGAATAACACAAAGGTATAGAGGTGCCTGAGATTTAGTCAAAAGTAACTGTCTTAATATAGGGTGGGGTTGTGGACTCTCCATATCCGGAAAGAAAGACATTTATCAGGTAAGTATACCTTTTGTTTTCTTTCCTAAGATATGGAGAGTCCACAACGTCATTCAATTACTAGTGGGAACCAATACCTAAGCTAGGGGACACAGAATGAACAGGGAGGGAGAACAAGACAGGCAGACCTAAACAGAAGACACCACCACTTGAAGAACCTTTCTCCCAAAAGAGGCCTCAGCCAAGGCAAAAGTATCAAATTTGGAAATTTGTGGAAAAAGTGTGCAGAGAGGTCCAAATTGCAGCCTTGCAAAGCTGTTCCACAGAAGCTTAATCTTTGAAAGCCCAAGAAGAGGAGACAGCCATAGTGGAATGAGCTGTAATTCTCTCAGGAGGCTGATGTCAAGCAGTCTCATAATCAAAATGAATCATACTTCTCAACCAGAGGGAAAGAGAAGTAGCCTTCTGACCCTTACTCTTTCCTGAGAAACAAACAAACAGGGCAGAAGACGGGAGAAAATACTTAGTGACCTGTAGGTAGAATTCTGGAGCACGCACAACATCCAAGTTGTGCAACAGACATTCTTTATGAGAAGAAGGATTGGCACAGAGAGAAGGAACAACAATTTCCTGATTAATATTTCTATCCGAAACCACTTTAGGAAGAAACCCCAATTTATTACGAAGAAACACCTTATCCGCATGAAAGATAAGGTAAAGTGAATCACACTGCAAAGCCGAGAGTTCCAAAACTCTCCAAGCAGAAGAGATAGCAATAAGTAACATAACCTTCCAAGATAGCAACTTAATATCTATGGAATGCATTTGCTCAAACTGAGCCTGCTGCAAAACTTTAAGAACAAGATTAAGGAGGAGCAACAGGTTAAAACACAGGCCTGAATCTGACCAGGGCCTGACAAAAAGATTGAACATCTGGCAAATCCGCTAGACGCTTGTGTAACAAAATAGGTAATGCAGAAATCTGACCTTTCAGAGAACTGACTGCCAACCCTTTTTCAAGACCCTCCTGAAGAAAAGACACAATTTTAGGAATCCTGACCCTACTCCAAGATTAGCCCTTAGATTCACACCAATATAGGTATTTACGCCATACCTTATGGTAAATTTTTCAAATAACAGGCTTGGGAGCCTGTATCATGGTCTCAATGACCGACTCAGAAAATCCATGCTTAGACTGAACTAAGCATTCAATCTCCAAGCAGTCAGCTTCAGAGAAACAAGATTTGGATGGAGGAATGGACCCTGAGTTAGAAGGTTCTTCCTCAGAGGCAACCTCCAAGGTCGGCCGAGAAGACAGCTTCACTAGGTCTGCATACCAGATTCTGCAAGACCATGCAGGAGCTATTAGAATTACCGAAGCTCTCTCTTGTTTGATATAAGCAATAACTCGTGGAAGGAGCGCAAACAGAGGAAATCCCAAGGAACCGCCAGAGCATTTATCAGAGAAGCCTGAGGATCTCTTAACCTTGAACAGTATCTTGGAAGCTTGGCATGCTGCCGAGATGCCATCAGATCCAACTCCGGCACCCCCCATTTGAGGGTTAACCTGGAGAACACCTCCTGATGGAGAGCCCACTCCCCGGGATGAAATGTCTGCTCAGGAAATCCAATTCACAGTTGTCCACTCCAGGAATGTGGATGGCAGATAGACAATAATTGTGAGCTTCTGCCCACTGAATAATCCATGCCACCTCCTTCATGGCTAAGGAACTTCGATTTCCTCCCTGGTGGTTGATGTAAGCCACTGAGGTAATGTGGTCCAAAGGAAACATGATAAACTGGGCTAAGGACTATTGAGGCCAAGCCATCAGAGCATTGTAAATCGCTCTCAACTCCAAGATGTTTATGGGGAGAGCAGACTCCTCCCAAGTCCGAGTCCATAGTCCCAGACTGCTGCAGGCTGGCGTTCGTGGTCACAATCACCCAGGAAGTTCTCCAGAAGCATGTGCCCTGAGACAGATGGTCATGGGAAAGACACCAGGGGAGAGAGTCTCTTGTCAACAGGTCTAGATCTATCCTCTGAGACAGATCTGAATGGTCTTCATTCCATTGTCTGAGCATGCATAATTGCAGAGCTCTCAAATGGAATCGAGCAAAAGGAATGATGTCCATGGAAGCAACCATCAGACCAATGACCTCCATACATTGAGCCACTGATGGCCGAACAGTAGACTGAAGAGAGAGGCAAAAGGAGAGAATTTTGGATTGTCTGACCTCCGTCAGAAAAAAATTCATAGATAGGGAATCTCTTGGGAACGTAGAAAAGACAACAAGCTCTCTGTATGAGAGTTTGCTTGTTTAAAACCAATATGTCAGCCAGGTATGGTGCCACTGCATTTTCCTGAGACCTGATCACTGCCAAGAGATCCCCCCAAAATCCTTAAGAAAATTCTGGGAGCTGTGGCAAGGCCAAACGGAAGAGCCACAAACTGAAAGTGTTTGCCTAGAAAGACAAATCTCAGGAATTTGTGATGATCCCTGTAGATGGGAACATGAAGATACGCGTCTTTCAGGTCAAACTGACCCTCTTGGACCAAAGAAAGAATGGAATGGTTTCCATTTTGAAGGAAGGTACCCTGAGAAACTTGTAGAGGCACTTTAGGTCTAAAATGGGTCAAAAACTTCCCTCTTTTTTTGGGAACCACGAACAGATTTGAATAGAATTCTAGACCCTGTTACCTGAATGGAACTGGAACAATCACTCCCAGGGAGGAAAGGTCCTGAACGCAGTTCAAGAATGCCTCTCTTTTTACCTGGTCTGCAGATATTCTTGAGAGGTAGAATCTGCCCCTGGCAGACATCTTGGCTCCCAGTCTAATAACTTGCATGTTAGCATCAGAAATAAAGGAATTAGCTAGTTTGAGAGCCTTAATCCTATCTTGTATTTACTCCAACAGAGTCTCTACTAAAATTGATTCAGACAAGGCGTTGCACCAATAAGATGCTGCACTTGCTACTGTGGCAATACAAATTGCAGGTTGCCATTGAAGACCTTGATGAACATACATCTTCTTCAAATAAGATCCCAGCTATCCTCTATAGGAATCGTAGTTCTCTTAGCCAGAGTAGAAATAGCCCCTTCTACTTTAGGCACTGTGTGCCAAGAATCTTTAATGGAGTCAGCAACAAGAAACATCTTTTTAAATATGGGAGACAGGGAGAAAGGAATCCTTGGCTTCTCCATTCCTATGAAATAATCTCTGCCACATGGTCTGGGCAGGAAAAACTTCCACAGAGGAAGGAACATCATAGTATTTATTAAGTTTACTAGACTTCTTAGGGTTGACAACGACATAAGTATCGGAGTCATCGAAAGTAGCCAATACCTCCTTTAACAGTGCACAAAGGTATTCAAGATTAAATCTGAAGTTTACTTCTTCAGTATCATATGAAGGAATAATACTGTCTGAATCTGAGATTTCACCCTCAGAGGCTACCGGCGTATCCTCATCATCAAACTTATGAGGGAGGGCAACCTGAGTAGCAGTAGGTGGATGTATGTATGTGTGTATATGCGTGTATTTGTGTGTGTTGGTGTATATTTCTTGGGCCTATCATAGCCAGTGCCTCACCAGCTTCTGAGCTCACCGCACGTCACTGAGGTGAAACAGAAACCTTACTATCTGAATGTCTAATTTTCCTCTTGCGTTTTCCCATCATAGGAAAAGCAGATAATGCCGCAGATACCACAGAAGACACCTGTGCAGCAAAATCTGCAGGCAAATAAACTCTTTCAGGAGGCTGAGAGAAACTGCAGGGCACTGTATGTGATGCCATAGAGGCTTGGGACATTTGAGGGGAAAGCTGTGGCATTGCCTGAACAGCATCATCCTGAGAGACATTGGGCTCAGAGGGCAACAATTTATCTTTAAATTGAAGTGTTCTAGCTAAGCATGCAGCACAGAATTGCATAGGCAAAACAATGTGTGCCTCTAGGGATAACAATCATTTGTCAAATAACACAGAGTCTTGGTCCATGTCCATAATACTAAATAAAAAAATCCCCAAATTGTAGAAATTTTTTAAATACACTGTCACTTGACTACTCAGGAGCTTCCGACTTCAAGCTTAAAAATTGGGGTTTATCTCTGGTAAAAATTAATTTACCCACCTTTTGCCTAAAGGACATTAACATAGGAAGAAGCCTGGGATATGGAGGGAAAGGATGAGCTGGTGTGCGAATATTGCTTAGCTGACAAACTGTTACGGAACTCCCTGTCACACACTGAAATGCCATTCTGGGGATAGATACACCGCTGCCCGCCATGACGACCCAGCAGTTATATTCTGGCATCAGAGACCTCCTAGAGGAGCATGGGAGGAAGATATGTGAGAGACTTGATGCCTTTAATGTTACAATTCAGGCGGCGCGAACATGTGGTGATACAGCTGCTGAAAAGAAGGGAGCAGCACCGGAGTTTCAGTGTACCGCAGCGCCAATAGAATCTCAGTCGTCTTCTCCGTCACTGCTGCAGATGAGTGTGGATTCCCGGCCTGAGCTCCGCTCTCCCTCTATCCCCAGAAGCGGCCTGCAAGTAGGTGAGGTAATACAGTGTGGCCACTCATGCAGCGGAGAGGGCTCTGTAGAGAAGGGCAGGTGTCGTGCGCTGCTACGCACGCTTCTCCGGGTCATTAGCTCTGCAGGCATATCCCATGGATCGGACGGATGTGGAGATCTCTCAGAGCCATCTTGGCAACGGCCGGGTCCGGCAGAGTTATCCACTGCTCAGCACACCGCACGACTGACCTGCATGTACAGAACCGGTATAGGCTAATCTTACTTTTATCTATGCGGCTTGTCTTTGAATACAGTGGCCTCATAACCCTAAATGACGACTTTTTAGCCTGAAAGGTCTGACCTGTGAGACCCAACTTTTGAGGACAAGTTGTGGATTGACGTTGCAGACATTTCTATATGCCATCTCCTATGTGGGACATATCCTCCGTGTGGACATATATTACTGAAGGCTGTAGTTTTACTAGTGCAAATATTTACAGATCAGTATGTCTACTTGTGAGGGTAGTATCAGCACCCCAAGCCCGAGCAAAGCCCCAGGGAAAAATGGATATTCCTAGCCCGACTAGTTTGTGTGTTTATGGGGGGTCTGTGGGGTCATACATCGAGTTTCAGTTGGGGACTTGTAACACATAAATTCTTTGATAAGTGACCAACTTCAAAGCAGTTAACTGCATGCGATGATACTTCAAGCATTGCTAGGTTTTCATTTCAGGTTGAAATTTGCTGTTATGTGCCCCTTGACCCCCTCTGTTGTTTATTATTAGGCTGAAGTATTATGATAGTTTTTAAGTATTTACCTGCTGCAGTGCCTTTCATGTATAATTCTATTGTATGTGTGTGATTACATGTGTTATTCTAGATACTGTACACGTTGCATATGTACGTTCAGCTTATTCCATAGCATTAAGACAGGATTGATAGTAGTGGGAGATCCCTCTTTCAAAACTCTCTACTACATTTGCCCTTAACAGTCATAACGCGTATTGAAGACCCTAAGATGATAGTTGTAATTGCTTAATCGCTTATATAATGTGCTGTACTGCTATTTGTTCCTGTTTTGTATTATGAGTTCATTGCAGAAGGCTATTTACTATATCGCCTATATTATAGTGAACCTAGAGCCGCTTAACTTAGTAGCTATATAAAGCAGTAACAGAGGGTCACACAATTCCCGGTTTACCCTCCGCCCCCCATTACTCTTGTGCAGGTAGGAGTGAATCCTCTCTTCTGCACACTCTTTGACAGAGTTTAGTAGCCTCTGTCCAACCCGCAGAGCCATGACTTGGTATTTCCCTGTAATATTGAAAAATGGCTCTCGGGGCTCCAATACAGGAAACCTAATTCTGTTTATGAATCTCAGTCTATCTGTAGTATTTCAAAGATAATAGTCCTAATAATGTCTATGTCTTATCAATGTTTAGTGTTAATGGATAATATTGTTTATAATAGCAGCTGAGGAAAGTTTTGCACCTGGTTTTCAACACCCGCCGACTTACACAGAGCTACATAGGTGCCCTCCTTAATCCTCTTTGCTTTGATATTGAGAGTTTGTGCCGGAGTTGTATTTACCCCATATACACCGAACTGTAACTTCTACTATTATCATCATTACCATGTCCTCAATTGTTTTAAGTAATTTCTGGTCCCTTAACTGGACCTGTTAGTCTGAGGACATTGCGAAGCCGTATAATCTAAAAATGAGGTGCCTAAACTGCCATGTCATGCCAGTATAATGCATATGGAGTTATGTAACCTGTTGATAAGACTGTTGTGTATGTGATGTTACAACCTCAATAAAATATTATTTAAAAACAAAAATTACTATTACAAAAAAAAAAAAAAAATACACTGTCACTTTAAGAATTTTTAATACAACAATTTGGCTGCCAGAAGTCTCTAAAATGATCGTAAAGTAGATTGACACTGAAGAGACTGAAATTCAATGACGCCGCCCTGTAAATATCTGACAGCAGAGGAAGGTCACATGACCGGCAGAGAGAGGAAACTACGCAGCAAGTAAAAGGTGCGTGTTTCCTCTGCCTACACCGTAAGATGCAAGTAGCTGCAGCTGGTTTCAAACTCAAGCAGTCTTTCAGTTAGTCTGTTCTAGCTAAGCAAGCAAAGATAAAACAACTGCCAAATTTTAAGTTTATACATAAATCCCTGTAAAAAACATAAGCCCCACACACATACTAATAAAGTATTTCAACAAAATTAGCCGAAAGAGGAAAAATGTCCCAATAAAGGGAAGATTAACCCCTAGTCTCAACATACATAATGTGCCTGCCCACTGCCAAAGAAAATCCTGTATAAAGGATTTTAAAAATGTCCCCATCTACTGCATATGAGATATTTTTCAGAAGTGCAAGTCTCCAAGACCTAGAAGACAAAACCACTTACCTGCAGTCTAGCTGTCTGGCAGGAAGACAGCTCACAAGGCATGAAAGGACACATACTCCTTACAGAGACCTGTAGAAAAAGAAAAAACAGAGTAACCAACGCTGGCTTTCTGCACCATGGGCAGAAATGTGTTAGGAAACAAACGGCTAGATTTAGAGTTTTGCAGCCAAAGGGGTGCGTTAGCTACGCATATTTTTTTCCCCCAGAACCTTTTAAATACCGCTGGTATTTAGAGTTCTCTGAAGGGCTGCGTTAGGCTCCAAAAAGGGAGCGTAGAGCATAATTTACCGCCACTTCAACTCTAAATACCAGCGTTGCTTACGGATGCGGCCAGCTTAAAAAATGTTCTCGTGCACGATTTCCCCATAGGAAACAATGGGGTACTTTGAGCTGAAAAAAAACACCTGCAAAAAAAGCAGCATTAAGGCTCCTAACGCAGCCCCATTGTTTCCTATGGGGAAACACTTCCTAAGTCTGCACCTAACACTCTAACATGTACCCCGAGTCTAAACACCCCTAACCTTACACTTATTAACCCCTAATCTGCTGATCCCCCTATCGCTGACCCCTGCATATTATTATTAACCCCTAATCTGCCGCTCCGGACACCGCCGCCACCTACGTTATCCCTATGTACCCCTATTCTGCTGCCCCTAATATCGCCGACACCTACATAATATTTATTAACCCCTAATCTGCCCCCCCCCAATGTCGCCGCTACCTTACCTACACTTATTAACCCCTAATCTGCCGAAGCTAAGTCTAACCCTAACACTAACACCCCCCTAAGTTAAATATAATTTTTATCTAACAAAATAAATTAACTGTTATTAAATAAATTATTCCTATTTAAAACTAAATACCTGTAAAATAAACCCTAATATAGCTACAATATAATGAATAATTATATTGTAGCTATTTTAGGATTTATATTTATTTTACAGGCAACTTTGTATTTATTTTAACTAGGTACAATAGCTATTAAATAGTTAATAACTATTTAATAACTACCTAGTTAAAATAATTACAAAATTACCTGTAAAATAAATCCTAACCTAAGTTACAATTAAACCTAACACTACACTATCAATAAATAAATTAACTAAACTACCTACAATTACCTACAATTAAATCAACTTAACTAAATTACAAAAACAAACACTAAATTACAAAAAATAAAAAAAGATTACAAGAATTTTAAACTAATTACACCTACTCTAAGCCCCCTAAAAACATAACAAAGCCCCCCAAAATAAAAAAATGCTCTACCCTATTCTAAAATAAAAAGTTAACAGCTCTATTACCTTACCAGCCCTTAAAAGGGCCTTTTGCGGGGCATGCCCCAAAGAAATCAGCTCTTTTGCCTGTAAAAAAAAAATACAATACCCCCCCAACATTATAACCCACCACCCACATACCCCTAATCTAACCCACCCAAACCCCCCTTAAAAAACCTAACACTAAGCCCCTGAAGATCTTCCTACCTTATCTTCACCCAGCCGGGTATCACCGATCTGTCCAGAAGAGGGTCCGAAGTCTTCATCCTATCCGGGCAGAAGAGCTCCTCCAGAGGGTCCGAAGTCTTCATCCTATCCGGGCAGAAGAGGACATCCGGACCGGCAGACATCTTCATCCAGGTGGCATCTTCTATCTTCTTCCATCCGGAGCGGAGCGGGTCCATCTTGAAGCAGCCAACGCGGATAGGATGAAGACTTCGGACCCTCTGGAGGAGCTCTTCTGCCCGGATAGGATGAAGACTTCGGACCCTCTTCTGGACTGATCGGTGATACCCGGCTGGGTGAAGATAAGGTAGGAAGATCTTCAGGGGCTTAGTGTTAGGTTTTTTAAGGGGGGTTTGGGTGGGTTAGATTAGGGGTATGTGGGTGGTGGGTTGTAATGTTGGGGGGGCTATTGTATGTTTTTTTTACAGGCAAAAGAGCTGATTTCTTTGGGGCATGCCCCGCAAAAAGACATTTTAAGGGCTGGTAAGGTAATAGAGCTGTTAACTTTTTATTTTAGAATAGGGTAGGGCATTTTTTTATTTTGGGGGGCTTTGTTATTTTTTTAGGGGGCTTAGAGTAGGTGTAATTAGTTTAAAATTCTTGTAATCCTTTTTTATTTTTTGTAATTTAGTGTTTTTTTTTGTAATTTAGTTTAGTTGATTTAATTGTAGGTAATTGTAGGTAGTTTAGTTAATTTATTTATTGATAGTGTAGTGTTAGGTTTAATTGTAACTTAGGTTAGGATTTATTTTACAGGTAATTTTGTAATTATTTTAACTAGGTAGTTATTAAATAGTTATTAACTATTTAATAGCTATTGTACCTAGTTGAAATAAATACAAAGTTGCCTGTAAAATAAATATAAATCCTAAAATAGCTACAATATAATTATTCATTATATTGTAGCTATATTAGGGTTTATTTTACAGGTAAGTATTTAGTTTTAAATAGGAATAATTTATTTAATAACAGTTAATTTAGTTTGTTAGATAAAAATTATATTTAACTTAGGGGGGTGTTAGTGTTAGGGTTAGACTTAGCTTTAGGGGTTAATACATTTATTAGAGTAGCGGCGAGGTCCGGTCGGCAGATTAGGGGTTAATAAGTGTAGGTAAGGTAGCGGCGACATTGAGGGGGGCAGATTAGGGGTTAATAAATATTATGTAGGTGTCGGCGATATTAGGGGCAGCAGAATAGGGGTACATAGGGATAACGTAGGTGGCGGCGGTGTGTGGTCGGCAGGTTAAGGGTTAAAATTTTTTATTAGAGTGGCGGCGATGTGGGGGGACCTCGGTTTAGGGGTACATAGGTAGTTTATTGTTGTTAGTGTACTTTAGAGCACAGTAGTTAAGAGCTGTATAAACCGGCGTTAGCCCATAAATCTCTTAACTCCTGACTTTTTTCTGCGGCTGCAGTTTTGTCGTTAGAGTTCTAACGCTCACTTCAGCCAAGACTCTAAATACCAGCGTTAGAAAGTTCCCATTGAAAAGATAGGATACGCAATTGGCGTAAGGGGATCTGCGGTATGGAAAAGTCACGGCTGGAAAGTGAGCGTTAGACCCTTTCCTGACTGACTCTAAATACCAGCAGGCGGCCAAAACCAGCGTTAGGAGCCCTTAACGCTGGTTTTGACGGCTAATGCAGAACTCTAAATCTAGGCGATTGCAAGGACTAACTCACAACTTCCTAACTGTTTAAAAGCCACCACTACTCTACTGAAGAGATTCACGTGGACTCAGCTAAACCCAAATCCTTGCTTGCAGGGAAAAGTACACAAAAAAGGAATTCATTTCTTCAGACACCAAACTTCACCTCCTCCATTGACAGAGGTAAAAGAGAATGACTGGGGATTATGGGTAGGGGAGTGACACTTGCTCTTTGCCTCCTTCTGCTGGCTAGGAGTGATATTCCCACTAGTAATTGAATGACATTGTGGACTCTCCATATCTTAGGAAAGAACGTTATTTTATTCAGTAATGGGGCATCCATTTTTTTTTTTGTAAAAACATAACACTTAAATACATTCTGAAATATCCTCTTTTAGAAGGAAGAGAAATCATTTTTGACTATATCCCATTAAAGTTCTCAATAATATATAGGGAACACATTGCCACTAATAAATGAGTTTAATCAGTATAAATGGATGCAAATATTTAATTAACCATATAAAAAGAGTTTGATCAAAATCCTTAAGGAAAAAAAAATGTATCTGTTTTTCAACAGAAATTCACAATTAAAGACTGGATATTTTCTTGTAGATACTTTATTTGATACGTTTTTTTAAAGGAGTGTAATATAAAATAATATATATATATATATATATATATATATATATATATATATTTAATATATAATTGGGAAGCACCTCTTTTATTTTCAATAAAACGCAATCCTAAAGGAATCAACATTCCCACTGCAATGTTAATGACTTTTTCTTCACTCATTGCTTCTTTGTTTTATATTCAGTGATGATATTTTATTGGGGGTGCATAAATATAAAATATACCAATTAATTCAATTTAATTATTAAAAATGACTGTAAATTATTAGTGACAATGTTGTAAAGTGGACTGATTTCTGTGCAAACCAATCCATTTATGAAAAAAATATTTTAACTTATTATTATGGTTAAGTGTCTGTCTTTAATTGCATGCTTTTCATTAATTTATTAGAATAAAAAATAAGATAAGTGCAATATAATGTTACATTACGGACGAGATTACAATTTCGCAATCCATTTTCTCCCACTGATATTACAAGTCGGGAGAGATCGCGATTGCTCTACCACAATAGTCTTTTCCGTTTCAATCCATACCGCGATCTAAGAGCTCTGGTAAAGTGTGTTTCGAAATAAAAAGGTTGCACAAAACACAACAAAAATACCTTACAAAGTACACTTACACCCATAAACTACACTATTAACCTGTAAACCGACATCCCCCACATCACCAACCCTAAATTAAACTATTAACCCCAAACCACCCCCCCTTGTAAACTATCGGCTATATTACTAGTGTTGCGCTAGCTGCAGCACAAGTGCAGTATGATTTTTGTTATGCTCCCGCAAGCATTTTCAGCCTTGCTACCCTCACCAATCCTTATGTTATTAAATATTATTTTAATAACATAAGGATTGGTGAGGGTAGTGAGGCTGAAAACGCTTGCGGGAGCATAACAAAAATCATACCGCATTTGCGCTGCAGCTAGCGCAACACTTGTAATATAGCCGTACATAAATAAACTGTTAACCCCTAAACCCCCGTCCTCCACATTGAAGACACTAAATAAAAGTATTAACCCCTAAACCTCCACCCCCACATAGCAAACTATGCAAATAAACTGTTAACCCCTAAACCGCCACCCCCACAATGAAAAGTAATAAACTAACAACTAAACCCCCTAACCTAACCCCAATTAAAATATTTAAAATAAATAAAAACTATTCTAGCTACCTTAAAATAAATGAAAACCTACCTGTAAAATTAAATTTAAACCTAAGCTTACCCTAAAAAAACAACCTAACATTGCTTAAAAAAACTTGCATTACAAAAAATAAAAAAACCTAACATTTACCAAAAATAAAAAAACCTAACATTTACCAAAAATAAAAAAAATAACATTTACAAAAAATAAAAAAAAACTAACATTTACAAAAAATAAAAAAACCTACCATTAAAAAAAATAACAAAACCTAACCTTACAAAAAATTAAAAAATCCATAATCTTAAACTCCCTCCCAAAAAAAAAACTCACCAATAATGATGGGCGGCACCTCATCCTAATCCATCGCTAGTCCATCTTCTTTAGTCTTTATGTACACAGTTGTTCTGTGTGAGTAGCGCACAACTCACCGCTCCCTACGCGATGACTGCAGGGGGTGGAGTAATCAGTCCTCCAAACGGCTCAATGGAGAGTGGGTGTAATTTCAGTTTGTCCTGTTATGCAGCCCAAAAAGTAAGTCTGCCAACTTACAAAGCAAATGTAAAGATATCCAGTGTAAGGGCGCACCACAGAGACACTTAGTCCAATTTAAAAGTTACTTTTCTTTATTTCGGCACAAGTGTAAAAGCATAAAGTTAGGCACACAGGCCCAGCAGGCTCACAGGTAAAAACATAACACAGGTGTGTCAGATAGTCAAGCAGACATGTTTCGTGAGCATGCTCACTTGTTCACTGCATGTTAGGCTAGTCTGACACACCTTTACTTATACCACGATTTTAAAGACACAGTATGATTTAGAGTAATTTATGTCATGGTATAATTAACTAAGGACCCTAAACAGTATACAAGAGTTTATAAATACTATAAATCAAACAGATGTAAATCAAGCAAAAATGTAAACCTGTTATTCATGATAGTTAAATACTTCTGTTAAATGTTTCTAGAGAGGATGTTTATTTCTGTCTGCAATTATAAAATTTATGTATACCTCTCCCTCTGTATGTATTGTTTTAACACATATCAAAAAGAAAATTAGTCCTACTTTAAACCTTTGGAATTTATTGTCAATAAGAGGAAAATATAAATCCTATAAGGGGATATTTTATAAAGGTCTGTGATTACATGCATAAGAA
The DNA here is from genome assembly GCF_027579735.1 of Bombina bombina. Taxonomy (NCBI): domain Eukaryota; kingdom Metazoa; phylum Chordata; class Amphibia; order Anura; family Bombinatoridae; genus Bombina; species Bombina bombina. Next base: position 389,606,644 of record NC_069500.1, read on the forward strand.
GAGATGCAATTATTAAGTGAATAAATCAAGGTCCCTCCTCATATTTAAACCTAAGGGGTTACTTGTCTTAAGGGAAAAAATCCAATAGACCTCTCGTTTATTTAGTTTATCCTCCCTGTTGCCTCCTCTTCTCCAATGGGGTACATGGTCAATTCCCTGTAAAATTAAACTAGACATGTCTGAATCATGAAGACTTTTAAAGTGTCTTGAAATTGGAGTGTCAGATTTCTCATCTTTCCCAGAACGTAAGTGTTCTAGGAACCTGTCTTTGATGGGGCGCTTCGTTTTACCAACATACTGACAATTGCAAATTGTGCATGTCAAAAGATAAACCACATGTGTGGTGTTACAGTTGATAAAAAAATTTATCTTGTGATCATTTTTTGTTGTACTAGAGTGAAAAGTATTACCCTCTAAAGCATGTTCACAGGTTGTGCAATCCTTTCTTCTGCATTTATAAAAGCCTTTCTTTCCTTGGAGCCAATTAGTGTTAGTTTTATTTTTATTCATTACATCAGATGGTGATAGATGATTGGCTAAGGTTTTACCTCTCCTAGGTATAAAGTTTATTCCCTGCTGCACTATCTCCTTCAGAATGGGATCTGTGTACAGAATGGGAACACTTTCCCTTATTATATCACAGATTTTGTAGTAATCTGTACTATAGGTGGTTATAAATTTAGGTGCAGTAGTCATGACTTGCTTTTCTTTCTTTTTATATTTGAGAAAATGTTCTCTAGGGATGTCTTTTATACTCTCTTTTGCTTCATCTAGAATATCATCAGTGTAGCCTCTTTGTCTTAATCTATTGGTGATTAAATTACTGTTTTCCTCATATTGTTCTTCATTGGTACAATTTCTTCTAGCCCTAATGTACTCCCCCTTAGGGATGCCCTTAAGTACATGTTTGGGATGGCAAGATTTAAATGACAGCAGTGTGTTGCCTGCAGTGGGCTTTCTGTAAAGACTGGTTTCAATTTTATTCTCTGTCATATTGGCAGAGATTTTTAAGTCTAGGAAATTAATAGTTTCTGCATTGTTTTCTCCTACAAATCTGATTCCATCGTCATTGTGATTCATGAATTCACAAAAGGAATCTGCTTCAGATTTACTGCCCTCAAATATAAAAAACAGGTCATCAATATACCTATAAAAGTGCTTTATTTTATTCCTGAATGGATTTCTTTCTCCAAAGACGTGGCGCAGCTCCCACCACCCCATAAAGAGGTTGGCATAGGAGGGGGCAAACTTTGCCCCCATAGCTGTACCACGTCTCTGGAGAAAGAATTCAGTACCAAACATAAAAAAATTATGCGTTAGAAGATACTCAATAGCTCTTAAAATAAAAGTCTTAGTGGCTGAGTCATATTCACTGTATGAGTCAAGAAAAAATTCTATTGCAACCATGCCTTTATTGTTCTGAATACAGGTGTAAAGAGAGGTGACATCCACCACTAAAAATCTGAAACTGGATTCCCATCTTACTTTATCTAATTTTGTCAAGATAGCAGCTGTGTCTTGTATATGAGTTAAAAGTCCTTTGACTAGGGGTTGTAAAAAGGTGTCTATCAGATCACTAAGAGGTTCATTGAGGGAACCAATCCCTGCGATGATGGCACACCCTGGAGGACATACAGGGTCCTTATGTATTTTGGGAAAATAATGGAAGATAGGGGCAACTGGATGAGAGGGTATAAGTGCATCTTTAGTAGCAGCACTTATTATATTGTTATGTTTTGCAAACAAAACAATACCCACCAATTCATGTTTGTATAACTTCGTGGGATTGTTCTGTAGTTTGCTATATACCTCTTTATCATCCAGTTGCCTCCTAGCCTCCACTATATAGTCTTTTTTGTTCAAAACAACGACATTACCCCCTTTGTCAGATGGTCTAATGAGGATTGTTTCATTATCAGACAAACTTTTTAATGCATTTTTTTCACTGGCTGTTAAATTAGAGGAGTTATTTGATTTCTTTAAATTTTTCTCACTAAGTATAGTGAGTTTCTCCTCAATTGTTTTTTGAAAGATGTCCAAAGCCTTTGGACGGGCATGTACAGGGTAGAAAGAGCTTTTCTTCTTTGCATGATCACATCTGGCCTCTAATTCTTTAGAAATATCACTATTGGATGTATCACCTTCCCCCATTAATTCATTTAAATCATTGATAGTGCACAATTCAGAAAAAGAAAACAAATTATCAGAGATTTCATTATTAGTTGTTTTTTTGGTCTCAGTTTTGTTGGACTCCTGCTCACTCATCCCATAAAAGTGTTTCTGTAGAGTGAGCTTGCGCACATATCGATTCACATCTAACACAGTTTCAAATAGGTTAAAGTGTGCGGAGGGAACAAAATTGAGACCTTTGGATAAGAGAGAAATTTGAGTTTCATTTAAAGGAACAGTAGACAGATTTATGACATTTAAATTCAGGTCTATTTTTTCTGTCCTTGTGATCTTGTCACATATTTCGTGTGGAAGGACTTGCCCCTGTATCCTTGTTTGACCTGACCGGACTTCTTGGGCTTTATTATTGTTTTTCTTGTTGTTGCTTTTGCCTCTTCTTCCTCTATGCGTTTTTTTCTTGCTGTTACTGCAATTGTACCTTTCCCGTTTTTTGACTTCTCACTAGTGCCCTCTTCTGGCTCCATTTCCTGTAACGAATGAAATACTGCTGTTGCACATTCTTCTGTGTTCTCATTGTCTGATGAGTCTATCTCATATTCAGTGTCTGAGAATGTGACTGATTTTCCTTTTTGTTTGCCAGACCCCTTCTTGTTAGGATTCTGTCTGCCTAATTTGTGTGACCTGAATTTATTCCTTGAGTATTCCTCATGTGACCATTTATATACTTGATTTAATTCGTAATCCTTTTTATCTCTTGACATTTTATTCGATTTAAAATGCCAAAGTTCCTGCCTGAAACTAATCATTGACTGTTCAAATTTTTTATCATATTCTTTGAATTCTTTTTCTTTTTGAAATTCTCGTAATTGTATTTGCACTTCTTTCATCTCTTGCAATAGATCCTTTCTTTGCTTTCTTTTGAAATCTATTAATAGGTCAATTAATGCAAAGGAACAGGTATCCAAAATGTTGTTCCATTTTTTAATGAAATCAATATCATATGTAATAAATGATGGAAACTTTTTGATTCTCAATCCTCTTGGAATACGTTTGTCATTCTTATATATCAAAAAGGTTTTAATGTCCAGATCTAATTTTATATCCTTTTTGCGCAGAGAGTCAATTTCAAAGAATAGCGTATCAATAGTATGTGCAACTTCCTCATAAGTATCATTAGATTCCTCATTAAAGTCCCTTAGTACATAACATTCCATTTCTTCATTATCCATTTTAATATGTGTTATTAGAAAAAATTTGTATACAACTTAAAGAGTCCAATACCTGTGAGCCTAAGATTTATGACAACGTAAGTGCCTATATTGCAATGTTAGCAAATAACAACCCACCTCGTCTTCAGCCGATTTTAAGCCAATGCAGAGAGTGTATAACCCGGACCGGAACAGATATCAACCTGCAGGTCTATCTTTCAGCCTGCATATCCGTCAACCAACAAAGTAATGCTTTCGAAAAACAGCTAGGAAAGAACAATATGCTGTAATCTCTTACCTGCCTTCACTTCTGCGGTAATTCCTCTGGTTCCTTAGTCCGGACGGCAGCTTTCACACAGATAAGCAGAAATCAATCCAAATGTACACAGTTGTTCTGTGTGAGTAGCGCACAACTCACCGCTCCCTACGCGATGACTGCAGGGGGTGGAGTAATCAGTCCTCCAAACGGCTCAATGGAGAGTGGGTGTAATTTCAGTTTGTCCTGTTATGCAGCCCAAAAAGTAAGTCTGCCAACTTACAAAGCAAATGTAAAGATATCCAGTGTAAGGGCGCACCACAGAGACACTTAGTCCAATTTAAAAGTTACTTTTCTTTATTTCGGCACAAGTGTAAAAGCATAAAGTTAGGCACACAGGCCCAGCAGGCTCACAGGTAAAAACATAACACAGGTGTGTCAGATAGTCAAGCAGACATGTTTCGTGAGCATGCTCACTTGTTCACTGCATGTTAGGCTAGTCTGACACACCTTTACTTATACCACGATTTTAAAGACACAGTATGATTTAGAGTAATTTATGTCATGGTATAATTAACTAAGGACCCTAAACAGTATACAAGAGTTTATAAATACTATAAATCAAACAGATGTAAATCAAGCAAAAATGTAAACCTGTTATTCATGATAGTTAAATACTTCTGTTAAATGTTTCTAGAGAGGATGTTTATTTCTGTCTGCAATTATAAAATTTATGTATACCTCTCCCTCTGTATGTATTGTTTGCAATTATTAAGTGAATAAATCAAGGTCCCTCCTCATATTTAAACCTAAGGGGTTACTTGTCTTAAGGGAAAAAATCCAATAGACCTCTCGTTTATTTAGTTTATCCTCCCTGTTGCCTCCTCTTCTCCAATGGGGTACATGGTCAATTCCCTGTAAAATTAAACTAGACATGTCTGAATCATGAAGACTTTTAAAGTGTCTTGAAATTGGAGTGTCAGATTTCTCATCTTTCCCAGAACGTAAGTGTTCTAGGAACCTGTCTTTGATGGGGCGCTTTCGTTTTACCAACATACTGACAATTGCAAATTGTGCATGTCAAAAGATAAACCACATGTGTGGTGTTACAGTTGATAAAAAAATTTATCTTGTGATCATTTTTTGTTGTACTAGAGTGAAAAGTATTACCCTCTAAAGCATGTTCACAGGTTGTGCAATCCTTTCTTCTGCATTTACATTTTTGCTTGATTTACATCTGTTTGATTTATAGTATTTATAAACTCTTGTATACTGTTTAGGGTCCTTAGTTAATTATACCATGACATAAATTACTCTAAATCATACTGTGTCTTTAAAATCGTGGTATAAGTAAAGGTGTGTCAGACTAGCCTAACATGCAGTGAACAAGTGAGCATGCTCACGAAACATGTCTGCTTGACTATCTGACACACCTGTGTTATGTTTTTACCTGTGAGCCTGCTGGGCCTGTGTGCCTAACTTTATGCTTTTACACTTGTGCCGAAATAAAGAAAAGTAACTTTTAAATTGGACTAAGTGTCTCTGTGGTGCGCCCTTACACTGGATATCTTCTTTAGTCTTTATCCTGGCCACGGTCCATGTTCTATCATCATCCCAGTGGCGGTGGTGAGGTCAGCGGCGATGGCGGAGACGTCGGTCCTCCTTTTCGGACCATCGACATGGAGGTTCCCTTCATGTATCTCCAGCCCCACATTGAAGATTGAATGCATGGTACCCCTTTTATATAGGGGTACCCTTGCATTCATATTGGCTGATTTAAATCTTCAAATTCAAATTTGCCAATAGGATGAAAGCTTTTTCCTTTTATTTTAAGGTAGTTAGTATAGTTTTTATTTAATTTATTTGTATTTTAATTGGGGTTAAGTTAGGAGGTGTTAGGTTAGGGGGTTTAGTTGTTAGTTTATTACTGTGTGTTGTGGGGGGGATGGCGGTTTAGGGGTTAATAGTTTATTTATGTACTTTCCGTTGTTGGGGATGGTGGATTAGGGGTTAATAGTTTATTTATGTACTTTACGCTGTGGGGGGGATGAAGGTTTAGGGGTTAATAGTTTATTTATGTACTTTATGTTGTGGGGGTATGGTGGTTTAGGGGTTTATAGTTTATTTATGTCATTTTCGTGAGTAGGGTGTTAGGTTTTTTCCAACTTTTTCCCCCCATTGATTTCTATGGGAGAACACATGCACACGCATGCCAAAACTCCACTAGCGATGTTTGCGTTTCTCGGGCTACCGCTAGTTAAAATATATATTTTTTCAACTTGTAATTGCGAGCGGATCCAGAGAAGCACAAAAAGCATTTCGCTAGTGGTGTTTTTGATAACGGTAAATTTAGATTTGCCGTGCGACTTGTTATCTCGCCCGAAGTAAACTAGCTCTTATATCAAAATTCTGGTTTTAAATTTGACTAAATGTTACTGTGTTACGATTTATAACATTTCAATCTAAGTCACAATGAATTCCATATGTTTTTAATACAGCACATTGGTAAAACATATTTAATATAATATCAAGTATTTTTAAGCATATATTTCATAATGAATATAAATTTCCACCTGTTAATAAATAATAGTTGTTACTTAAAAACAACCAACCAATAGCAAAATAAACAGAAGTGATGAATCATTCGATTAAAAATAGAACACACAAAAAATATATAAAGAAAAGGAACTTACAAATAGTCTATTATCACAGTTTATAAAATGAGTTTAAAGTTCCTGCAATAAAGTTGTTGGCATTGCTTCCTAGGAACAAAGCATTATTATGCAGCGTGTGCTATATTAGCTTCAGTTATCAAATAAAATACGGAAACACATTTTTGTAACTGAAATTTTAGTCCAGCTTACAGTATAATTTAGCATTATCATGTATTTTTAGATCTATCCATATTTAGTCAAAAATAACATATTTTAATAAAAAACAATATCTGAAAAATAATTTTGAGTGTTGTAAAATTTCTCTTTTTGTATATTTTAATTATAGGTGAAGGACATGTCTAGACATTAATCCTTTACTTCTTGAAGGATTGATCAGGAATGTTAGTGATATTTTAGATGGAGTTGAATTCATCAGTTGTAATGAAGATTTGCTATAACTTACTTTTTAATATAGATATGAAATTCAAATATCCCGCGTTCCGCCACCTGCTTCAAAAGTCAATTTTTCTGTGAACTAAAGGTTTGACATGTTCTCCAATCAGCGCTCTCCCCTTTGGGCACCTTTTGTTTGTGAGCAGCCGAGCGCAGGGTATTTGAATTTTATATCTATATTTAAAAGTAAGTTATAATGCATCTTCATTACATCTGATGAATGAAACTCCATCTAAACTATTACTAACATTCCAGGTCTGTCTTTATAAAGGGGAAAGTTTACCATCACTTAATGTTTTCTAATTTAAAGGGATAGTCTACACCAGAATTTGTATTGTTTAAAAAGATAGAAAATCCCTTTATTACCTAATCCCCAGTTTTGTATAACCAACACGGTTATATTTAGTTTCTTTTTACCTCTGTGATTGCCTTGTATCTACGCTTCTGCTGACTGCCCCCTTATCTCAGTTCTTTTGACAGACTTGCATTTTAGCCAATAAGTGCTGGCACCTAGGTAACTCCACGTGCGTGAGCTCAATGTTATCTATATGACACTCATGAACTAATGCCCACTAGTGGTGAAAAGCTGTCAAAATGCTTTCAGATAAGTATAAAGAAATTATCATATGAGCCTACCTAGGTTTAGCTTTCAACTAAGAATACCAAGAGAACAAAAATAAATTGGCGATAAAAGTAAATTGGAAAGTTGTTTAAAATTACATGCCCTATTTGAATCAAGAAACTTTATTTTGGGCTAGACTTTCCCTTTAAGTATTCTACAAAGTGTATATGACTGGGTTCTAGGTTTCATATAAATGTGTCAACCCATGGAATATTTTAATATTCATTGTGAAATAGTTTACAGGTTTTACACTTACACAGACAGAAGAAATAGTGAGTGTCAGGGGATTTTTTTTTAGATTTCTTTTAAGTTATGTGTTAACAAATTATTGCAATGGGAATGACTTTCTTAAAAGGACCAATATGAGCCACCCATCTTCTTGAAAAATAAATTTACAAGATTAGTAATGTCTTCATATAACTAATACTAGTAATAAATGGTTAACTATAGTAACTATGTACTTCTCTATGAATATCTGATTAAATAAGAATACCAATATTACATCTTGTAATTTGTTGATGTCTAACAGATAATTGGTCAGTCTTAATAGGAATTTAATTTCTGTTTGTAAATCCTATATATAACAACAGACTTATTTTACCATTATCAGAAATTTAAACATAATTTCTAATCCCACACAAGATTCCTTGGAATACAATTTAGCAAAATGTGTTAAATTGTGTTTGTCTAACACTCTCTAGAAAGGCCAAAAAGCAAATGATGGAACCTAGGTTTTCAAAATTCTACAATTGCCTGTACTTTATCCTAGCTATCTGAATTGCAGCATTTTGAAAACCTATGTTACCTTATTTGCTCTTTAACATATATTGTAATCGTGGAGCAAGCAATTTTTTTTTTACACAATAGCAAGAAATGTTTGTACCTTTAACTTTTGTTTGACTGCTGGATATTTTTTTTTTTGCCAACCTCATACTTCTCAAACTTGACACAACTATTATTTTTTCAGATTATTATAAGTTTTCAAGTATTTAGGTCTCAAACATTAATGTTGTTGTTCCTTAGCACTTTACTGAATATTGAATAATGTATAAAAAACACTATTTTCACCTTTGTGGAGCAATTTAAATGAAGGTTTAACCATAACTTGACATTCAATTAATTCAAAGTGTGTGAGAAAAAAAACATATGCAGGAGTGTATTTTAAATAATAAAAAACATTGACCACAAAGCTAAATATCAAGGGCCCCATCCGATATGCAGCGTCGCCCGCAAAAGCCGGCGATGCCAGATTTTGCGCGATTTTGGTATTACATATACGGCGTAGCATACAAGTTACGCGCGTATATTTCACCCTTCAGCCCTATTTTTTTTACCCATAGACTAACATAGAACTACGCGCAATTTGGTATCTAATATACAGCGTAAGGACTTACGCGCGCAGAGTAGAGAAAATCTACTCCATTCTCATCTCGCCACAAATTGCAGGCACAGGAACCCTTGCACTGACTAAAAAAACAACGTGACTCCCTGAAGACCTAACAAATGCATGCACAATCACATACATATCAGCAGTAGATCTCAAACAGTTAAACCTCTTCTAAGCATTCATAATTCCTGCCCCTGCAAGTGTGTCAAACCAATCACAAACAGCACAACCTCTCACCTGTAGCCTTTAAACACCTGCCAATGCACACCCTCATTATCCACCATGTTTCCCCTGCATTATCTGCAATACATACAGAGACAGCATTGTGGGGCACAAGGGGTGCTGGCAGCCCTACCAGCCCCTGTTGTGGAGGATATAGTTGCTGCTGAGGTCCCTGGTCATGGTGCTGTAGCCGTCCTTGCTCCTGCTGCTGCTGTCCCTGCTCCTCACGCTGTTGTCCCTGTTCCTGGTGCTGCCCCTTCTGCTGTTGTTGCTACAGCTGGTCATAGGTCAGCAGGGCCTATAAGACATCGACATCAGCAGAGGGGAAGAGCAAGGGCAGCAAGGATACACAGGGTTAGGGTCACCCTGTTTGGGATGACAGAAGGGGAGGTCAGGGAAAAGTATCGCTTGACTCCTGCAAGCCTCATTGACCTATATGAGGTCTTGAAGGATTATATTGACCCTCAAGCGAATAGGAACCGAGCTCTGACTGGTATGCAGAAGCTGTTGTGTGTTGTACACTTCCTGGCATCCGGCTCATTCCAGTCAACAGAGGGGCTTGTGTATGGCCTAGCGCAGTCCACCTTCTCCAGGATTCTAGGGGAGGTTTTGACTGCTCTAGATAACCAGACACAGCGATACATTCATTTCCCCCTTACCCCCCAGGAATGGAACAGTCTTAAACAAGGCTTCTATCGACTGGGGGGTATTCCCAATGTCATGGGGGCAATTGATTGCACACATGTGCGTATCGTGGCCCCACATGAGGAGCCATTCCTCTATATTAAAAGGAAAGGGTTTTACTCCTTGAATTGCCAGATGGTCTGCGATACCACTCTGAAATTCACACATGTATATGCAGGCTTTCCAGGTAGTGCACATGATTCCTACATTCTGCGCCAGACCTCCTTATTCCAGCTTTTTGAATCTGGCACACTCTCGAGAGGTTGGCTGCTTGGTGAGTATGCACTACCTTCATTCTATCTGTATATTTCTACTAAAGGGACACTAAACACAAAATAATTTTTCCATGTTTCAGATAGAGAATACAATGTTAAACAACATTACAATTTACTTCTATTATCTCATTTGATTTATTCTTAAGATATCTTTTGTTTAAGAAATAGCAATGCACATAGATGAGCCAATCATATGAGGCATCTATGTGCAGCCACCAATCAGCAGCTAATGAGTGTTTCATGTCCCTTTAAAGGGACAGTATACTATAAATAGTTTTTCACTTAAATGGACATTTTCTTAAAATGAAATGTTCTATCTGAATCATGAAAATAGAATTTTGTCTAGACTAATCCTGGCATAAAAGTAGATTGCTTACAATGCACCAATTTAATGTATTTGAAAAATATATCTTTTAAATGAAATCCATGTTATGTCCCTTTAAGCACATGATGAACCTGTAGTAATCAGAATACATATGTTACATGACAGGTGACGCAGGGTATGGCTGCAGACAATGGCTGTTAACCCCCTTGGTACACCCCCTTATAGAGCCACAACTCAGGTACAAGGAGGCCCACATACGGACCAGAAATGTGATAGAAAGGAGCTTTGGCCTACTCAAAACCAGATTCAGGTATCTGGATTTGACAGGCGGAGCTTTACAGTACCCCAACAAAAGTGTGTTCCATTGTCAATGCATGTTGTATTCTACATAACATTGCTGTGGACACACGTATATTGGGGGACATGGAACCAGAACAAGAGCAACAGCTGGTTCCTGTACCTGAGGATGTGGACAGGGGGACACTGAGGGGGAATGAAGTGAGGGACCTTGTCATCCGTCAATACTTCACCTGTAAGTTACTTGTTTATAAGTACAGTAAACCGTAACATTCACATGTATTATGGTGTTTGACTGTACCTCACCAACCATTGCATGTGTATATATCATGTCTAGCAGAATTACATACTGCGGATTTCCACTGCATGTAAGTGAAACTACTAAATCCCACCCCTACTTCCCTTAACCACCCTAATTACTGAAAATGTCATTTGTTTAATTCATGTTTATGTCACTATAATTTATTAACTATCATTAATAAGAATGAAAATGGATGTTTATACCTTATGTTCACACCTTCTGTAAATACATTATTATTTATATATATACCCATGTGGCAATTTATATTGGATGTGAGAACCCTTGATTTACATCTTATAAGTGAATATTACTATGTGTACCCTTCATACACAACTATGTGATGTGGTTTAAAGAACATGGATATGTCATAAACATGATAATATTACCTTTGTTTGCCATTTCCACACAGGTCATATTATATGTTTTAACAATATTAGTGTACTAAAACACACCTCACATGGATGTGGATGACAATTATGTGGTAAATAACAGAGGACAAGATTTATGGTGAACTATAAGAATATTTATTTATTTTTTGGCTTCTTGGATGAGGGAGCTGAGGTGGCTGTAGTAGATTACCTTCTTCTCCTTGTTTGAGAAGATTCTGGTGTTTCTGCTGGTGTGCTTGCCACAGATGATAGGCTGGAGGCAGTGTCCTGCTGGTGTGTAAAGTGCTCAACCAACAAGAGTTGATTTTGCTCTCTCCATCTATTGTCCATTTGCATCTGCATATCAGACAGAATTCGCTGTGATTGGTTATGAACACTTACACTTAACAATGTTGCTATGTCCCACTGTAGCTCTATGCTACGTTGTTGTCTCCTCTGTTGGCTCCTGAAGAACCTCTCTTTGTCTCTTTGCATGTTCTCCATGCTTTTTATGAGCCTCCTCTGGATTGCAATGTATTCCTCACCCAGGGGTGAATACAATGCATCCACAGGCTCTTGAGCAGCAGGGCTTCTATGTGCTTGTGGGGCAGGTTCAGATGCATTTGCTGTTGTCTGAGGTGCAGGTTCAGCTGCATCTGCTGGTTCTGTTGGGACAGGTTCAGCTGCATCTTCTGGTTCTATTGGGACAGGTTCAGCTGCATCTGCTGGTTCTGTTGGGACAGGTTCAGCTGCCTCTGCTGGTGCTTGAGTCCTTTCAGTTATATTTTCATTATCTGCAGATGGTGGAGCTCTCCCAAGTGATGAAGATGGTGGAGCTCTCTCAAGTGATGAGGATGGTGGAGCTCTCGGGGTGGATCGATAGTTCCACTGATGACCAGTGTGTGACCACTCAGCCTGTCCAGTTGTCACTTCTTGTGACATACTCTGTGTGTATGACTGCCCTGAGATTGTGTTGGGGGGGGGTAAATACATGGACCCTTTGTGCCTGCCTTCGCTCCCCCTCAAATCCAAAAGAAGAATATTCCTCTGGCCAGGAATCTTGCCAGGGGTCATATGTCAATGGTGGTGGCATCACTTCCGGGTCCTCAAATGAAGCCATCCAACCCTGCTCATGCCTGGGAACATACTGTCCATGTGGTTGCCTGAAGACTGGTGGTGGTGGCTGCATGCCTGTGACTGGTGGTGGATGCTGCATGCCTGTGACTGGTGGTGGTGGTGGTGGCAGCATGCCTGTTTGCATCCTCGTGACAGGAGGTTCTGTGGAGGAGTCAAATGATGAGAGGGATTAGTACAGTCATATATATGTCCATGTGGGTACACAATGTACATTGATTCATGCTAGGGCCTATACTGATACTCATGTCAAACTCTATAACATGCATGTGCACATTGTGATTTGTAAGAGAGGGATTTTAATATGCGCAGTATACAGGTATGTGTTTCATACAATAGTTATGTGTACATGTCAATGATGGAGAAAATGTGTTCTTTAAGTGACACTATGGTCACACAATTTACTTTAGCCTGATGTAGGCACTGAACCTGCTTTCTTGAGCTAAAAGTATTGTGATATAGTGATATAGGCTATAGTGTCCATTTACTGAAACTCTACATGTGGCTTGTGGCCTGTGTTACTCTGAGACATGTTAGTATTGCACTATTCCACCTCATATCATGAATTGATTTGTGTTAAGTAGCATTAAAGGGACACTGAACCCAAAAATTTCCTTCATGATTCAGATAGAGCATGCAATTTTAAGAAACTTTCTAATTTACTTCTATTATCGATTTTTCTTCGTTCTCTTGCTATCTTTATTTGAAAAAGAAGGCATCTATGCTAAGGAGCCAGCACATTTTTGGTTCAGAACCATGGACTTCACTTGTTTATTTGTGCTGTCCAATCAGCAAGGACAACCCAGGTTGTTCACCAAAATGGGCCGACATCTAAACTTACAGTCTTGCTTTTCAAAAAAAGATACCAAGAGAATGAAGAAAATTTGATAATAGGAATAAATTAGAAAGTTGATTAAAATTACATGCTCTGTCTGAATCAAGAAAGAATACATTTGGGTTCAGTGTCCCTTTAATGACAAATATAATGGTAGATGTTTTTGTTAGTATTGTTTACATGAATGTGTGATAGTAAAGGATTTTATATCTCAAATACATATAATACTGGTGTGTGGGATGTTACTCACCAGCATGATGTGCTGTGGTTGCAGCCCCTGAGTCACGAGCCCCTGGAAGTCCACGGACTGCTGTGATACTCAGGGACCTGCGTATCATCTCCTGCCAGGTGTTATATTCTGTGTCCAGGGGTGGACCACCGCCTATTCCCCTCTGGTGCATGGCTTCCTGCCCCATCTTTTCTTTCACCCGCCTCTTGCAGTCATTCCACCTTTTTTTAAAGGCCCTCAACAGTCCTCCTCTGCGGGGCCACACTGTTGACGGCATCCTCTACCGCCAACCATGCCGTTTTACGCCTTTTGGCAGCGCCTTTTCCCTTCTCCTGGCCAAAGAGGGTACTGTGGTTGTCCATGATGGCCTGGACTAGGGCAACATTCTCATCGAATGAGAAGTTTGGACATCTCATCCTCTCATCCTCTGTGGACACCTGGCTTGCTCCCTGTGATGTCCCTGGTGTGGGTTCCTCCCTATCCTCTCCCTCGTCCCCCCTTTTGTCCCCATGTGCACCATCTGTCCCTCTTCTAGATGTGCCTGGTCTCTGGGGCTCTCGGGCCTCTCCCCTGACATCATCCCTTCTAGCTCTCCCTCTCCCCACTCCACTTACTCCCTGACGGGGACCCCACTGCTCCTCCTGTCCTCTACAATACTCCTCTCCCTGCCACTCCTCTCCCCTCCTCCCATCCGCTCTACCTCTCCCTGCCATCCTCAAACTAAATCACACCACACACTCACACTCACTCAGCCTATCACACTGTAAAATTGTAATAAAATGTGTGAGGTGTTTGGAAAAAAAGAAAAAAAGTGTGTTGTATTTGTATATGTATGTATGTAATATGTGCAATATGTAAAAATATGTGTAAGTGTACAAGCTTTACCAACCAACAATGCAACCTAATTTACTCCTCTGTTTGCGCCTCTCTCTCTATTCTTGCTAATCCTCCACTCCAGTGTAGTGTGCTGTAGCTCAACAAACCATCCAAACACACTGAAGAAAATGGCGGCTGCGCATGGGTTTATATATGAATTTTGAATAGCGTAATTACGTGGCGCATTTATTTGAAATTGCGGTTCATTTTTATGAGTGTTAGCCTAATTTGCATAAAACTACTCTTTATTGAGACTTTACGTGGACAAAATACAGGCGTAAGTGACTTGCGACGACTAAAATGTGTATTTGCACACTTTTCCGAAGATCGCCAGTTTGTCCTACTTACGCCAGTTAAGCATCTAATGGCGCAGTATATGTAATACCCCGATGTGCGAGGTGAAATTATGGGTGGCGCGGGTTTCCTCACTTGCGCCGAAAACTACGCCGTATATCGGGTCGCGCCCCAAGGGTACACAGAGTACTGGTGGGGTCTGCATCTTGTACTGTCTCTCTCCTTACCCATGTTTGTGGTATGGGGATAATGCAGTAACATATGGGTGCTTAGCACCTAACTGCACCCCTGAGAACTGTGCTTGTGTATATGGAAGAATTTAAACTAAGCAACAAGTGTTACTGGAAACTACAATAATATAAAGACGTTAAATTGTGCTTACATATTAACAACAATGCTGAAATTAGACATATCCTGTCTCTGAACCTTTAAATGTCTGTGCATTTCTTATTTATGATCCTGCGGTCCTGGTGTTCTTAGTACAGAATAACCCTGGCAACTTTATTAGAATCACAAGCACATTTATAACATACATATGGTTCTTGGGACCCTCCCCCATTCTTTAGTGTATAGTCAGCACAGAAGAAAATATTTGTGCTTTAACACACACACACAAAAAAGGAATAATGAAACGAGAACACAAAAGGAGGGGGGGTTGGGGTCTATATAAACTGCAAATAAATGTGGATAATGTTCTGTGCAATGCTATACAGTACAGCTGCCATCAGGAGTTTTCAATAGCATCACTTTATGTTTCTTTTATGTTTGTGAAAACAGAACAAAATAAAAAATAAAACAATAGATAAAAAATAACAGTCTGCAATAAAGCTGAAAGTGTTGGCTCTACTGATTGTGACAATCTCAACTGTAAAGAAAAAAACGTAAAAGTATAAACATCCATCCTTATCTGAGATCTTCACTTAGTGTTATATTTACTTAGCAATATACTATTGTTTCTAACAGGCTGGTGTTAGGACCCAGAACAGAGCATGTAATGCTGGGTTATAAATAGTGTAGTGGAATAGGACAAAGTTTGAGGAGTGAACGTGACATCACACAAGATTTCTCTCCACCCTAAATATTGTGGGATAGAGGTACACATTGTTAGGATGTGAACTCTGATTCCTGAGAGGTGACATAAGGGAGTACGACAGATGCACTAAAGTCTTTTCTTTTTTTAACCTGTACAGTTTGCTATGGATGCCTGATGTAGATGCTATTGTCTACAGAAGTAGGAGATTGCAGAAACAACTACCAAGTGGGGATATCCTCGTCTAACCAGTGAATGCAAAGGCTGTGCAGTCTTCACTTGTATCCCCTCAATGACTGCAAGAAGAGAGATACTTTATAAACACTACAGGACACATTACCCGGAAGGGACTTGCTTGTATATGTAGGACTTGTATTTCACTGGTCCCTAAATACTAGGCAGTGCATTGTGGTGCTGGGCGAATATCCCATTTTATCTTTACCAATACGGATTACCCTGAGAAAATACATTTCCTTAAATCAATGGAGAGGTCACGGCGTCTTTTTCCCTGGATTGTTTGTCTGCTTTTGTCACAGCCTGGAATTCAGGTAAATATCAATAGTTTCAGAATGCACAAATAATGTAAAAACAAAACAAAAAAAAACAAACAAACATCAAACATAACTTTTGGGTAACATTTATGGGCCAGAGGCCCAATTGACAGTGCTTTCTTAATAATCGGTTATTTGTTGCTTTTTTTTTTTTGTGAATGGGGAAATTGTATTATTTACTTCTTTTTTTTCATGCTTCAAATTCAGGTTTATGCAAAGATATAGAATTGTAATTTATAGCAAACTTTCAAGTAGTGAAAGAGTTAAGGCAGAACATTTTTTTTTGGTGTGATTTCCAAAATGATAAAAGCATGAAAATCATGTAAAGCTGTAGTATTGTTGGAATATTCATTTATAAAATGTAAGAAGCCATCACTGGTGTAGAAACCTGGTTTCAAGTATATGGAGATATATTTATAATCATCTGAAGGAGAAAACATAAAATAAAACAACAAGCAAAAAAAAACCAGGTGCTATAAACTAAACCACATCTCCCAAGTATTTAAAAGTCTTACGGATGCAGATTCTTGTCTCGGCAGTGGCAACTCTTTCATCTTTTTGAGATTGAGACATCAAGTATTCTTATCAGGTGCATCTTATTATAATAAATTAAAAATAAATCTGAGAAATAATTAATTAAAGTATATTGCAAAGTTGTTTTATTACGCTTATCTGAACATTTTATATTAAAATCTCAAGGTGCTTACTGTCTCTTTAAATCCAGGGTTGTATGCTACAGCATTCTGTCAACACGTGAACAAAAAGATCTCTATAAATACACAACAATGAATTTCAAATTTACTTTTATGTTAAATGTTCCTTTAACTCACATTTTTTCCTCCTGAAACACTGACCAGTTCAATATATTTTTATACATCTGGCATCAAACTTTGTTGGTTTTCTGACAGAGAACCAACTAGAATAATCACTATGCAAACACTGTAATTTATGACAGTTTAATTAAAAAGGAGTGGTACAATAATTGTCAGAAAAAGAGGAAAACCAGATAAACTTAAGTTTACAATGCAGTCTTTAGCACTTCTTTACAGTAAAGATAGGAAGTACATGGAACAGAATTCTGAACCAGAAGTAGGGAAAACAATCTTTAAAGGGATTGTGGAATCCATGAGATTTTGTTTTATTCTATCCTAATGACCATATAAGCCAATATTTCAAAATTAAAATGAGCAGATAGGTTGAGGCATCTTCTTTTTTTCTTACTGGCTGACAAAATCAATGTTTCTATAACTTTTACTGTAGTTGAGCTTAGAATCCCTTTAATCTCCTTTAAAATATCAGTGATTACCAACAAATTTGCTTATTAATCGAAGCCACGTTTAATTTTTTTTGTTCGATTTTTTCTGGCTTGGGATTTTTAAAGGTGATCTAGACTGTGCTTATAATCTTGTCATACAGATGCATCAAATGGAGATAACGGTGCAAAAGAAAAACACGTTTTAATGCATTAGAGCATTGAATTATTGTACTATTACTTTCATATAACAATGTGTTCATCCACAACAAAGTAGTTAAACATAAAGTTAAAGTCAGCACTAGAGGAGCAATGTAATACTGGGATGAGCCTGAAAATATCTAGTGAGCCAGTGACAAGAGACATATCAGTTTAGTCAACAATCATCAGCTACCTCCCAATAATACATTATTCCCCTTGAGCCTATCTAGGTATGTTTTTAACAAAGGATGCCAAGAGAATGAAGTAATTTTTTAAATTGCATGCTCTATCTGAACCATACAAGATTGTTTTGACTTTCACGTCCCTTTAATTTGTAAATATGACTCACTGTAAAATGTAACCTCTAGTCATGATATTATATACTGTAATTATATGTAGTTGAAGATCTTTTCTCAAGTTTAAATAAACTTTATATCCGTGCACTGGAGATTTACAAAATGTCACAACTAATCCTAGCACTGAGGAACACAAGAATATGGGATCTTTAATTCATTACCTTTGGTCTTGCTATGTTTCCCTTTAATAGATATTAAACAGTAAATAAATGCCAGACTGCCAGAAATGTATTAAAAGCAACGATTGGACTGGAAATACTATGTAGATATAATTGTTTTGCAATTATATTACAGGTACAGATCCCCAGATCCGGAATTTCATAATTATTCACAAATCCAGACTGTTCGATTAATATATCATTTTATTTCCCAGCCAGCAAGTCACAATCTTTTCTGCCTGCGTGTTCGGTTTAGTTTTTGTGTTCTAAAATGCAAACGATAATCTTTATTGAAAACAACTATTACCTTTTTGATTACAGTTACTGTACTACTCTTTCTGATATTACTATTTATACAAAAGTATTAAAAACGATATAAAGCTATGTTTAGGTTGCATATACAAGCTGTATCATGACATATAAATATTTCCTACATGACATAAGATACTGTTGTTTACGCTTGTTCCCACCCTCTCTCCAAACTTTTTTATAGATACAAATATATAATAAATATTCCGAAATCCCAACTATTCGAAATCCAAACATTTTCTAGTCCCAAGCGGTTAGTATAAAGGGAATTGTACCTGTAGCTCCTCAGTATTGTAGCTATAAGTATAAAGGTTTAGTTTCTGTAAAGTAATGGGTGCTGCAATGTTTAAACTGTTTCCCCTCTAATCTATCACTTCTGCTGAGAACAATAAAGATAGATAATCCCTACCCATTCCCCAGTTTTGCATAAACCAACACTGTTATATTAAAGGGGCATGAAAACCATTTTTTTATGATTTAGAAAGAGCATTTGATTTTAACAAGTTTCCAATTTACTTCTATTATCTTATTTGCTTCATTCTCTTGAATGTGTCAAAAAGCATATCTAAATAGGCTCAGTAGCTGCTGATTTGTGGCTGCACAAAGATGCATCATAATATTGGCTCATTTATGTGCATTGCTACTTCTTCAACAAAGGATGCCTAAAAATTGAAGCTAATTAGATAATAGAAGTACATTGGAATGTTGTTTAAAATTTCTATAATCTTTCTGAATCATGAAAGAAAAATGTTGGGTTTTTATCTCTGTGATTACCTTGTATCTAAGCTTCTGCAGACTGCCCCTTATCTCAGTGCTGTTTACAAACTTGCATTTTAGCCAATTAGTGCTGACTCATAAATAACTAGTTGAAACAGGCAAATGAAATACAGCACCCACCACTCACAGAAGCACGGAGAAGGCTTACCAAGCCCAGGAAGATCCACAAAGAAAAGCTTGAAAAAGGGCTAAGTGTCAGCTTGAAACGTTGCTTATTTGGACCCTGTATACACAATAAAGGTTGTTTTTATTGATCACAGCTGGAGAATGCTTTTCTTTAATAACTAGCACTGTCTGACTGTGTAAAGCTGGTAAAATGCAATGAGATAAGAGGCAGTCGGAAATTTAGGGGTTTAAATGTTATAAAGTGTATTAATTTAACCATGTTGGTTGTGCAAAGCTGGGGAATAGGTAAATATAAAAAGGCAATACAAAAGACTGTGCAAACAAGGATGTGTGGAAACGCTGGTATATAAATAACAATCAAATTTTCCACACAGTCTTGTTTACAATCTCTTATATTGCCTATTTTATGTATGTCCCTTATTGTCCTCAGC
Organism: Bombina bombina; assembly: GCF_027579735.1. NCBI lineage: Eukaryota > Metazoa > Chordata > Amphibia > Anura > Bombinatoridae > Bombina > Bombina bombina. The sequence continues at coordinate 389,626,385 of NC_069500.1, forward strand.
AGGAGAGATAGATAAGGGGAAATCTTTAAACATGGCATATCCATAACTTTATAAAAATTCAGTTAAATTTAAAAACCAACAGAGGGACAAAATAAATCACGAAAGTATACTGCAAAGCTTTATTTAACTACACATAATTAACCTTTTCATATTATTATTTTATACTGTTTAATATCCTATTCATTTGCTATTCATTGCAAGATAAAATAAACTAGGAACACAGAGTAAAACACTCTCAAAGCCATATGTTTCTTATTAGTAATTCAATACAATTACTAAACTGATATCAATCCAAATCATGTGGCTGGCACTGAGAGTTGACATTTCTCATTTGTGGTACATGCAAGTTTAAAGAAATCTAAGGTAGAAAATAAAGAAAGAATAACGTTTTAATATGATAATTTTATTATCACAAATACTTGCCTCTGACTTAGGGGTTGATCACAATTTTGCACTTGTTTTTGGTAGATAATAGTTTCTAAACGTTCAGCCCAGTATTGTTAGTGTGTTTTTTCAATGATGACAGTCCAAAAATACTTCTGCAAAAAATCAGTATCTTTAAAAAAATAAATAAATACGCAATCATTATTTGCCTTGTTAATCTCACTATTTTGCAATGCAAAACCAAATTCCCAGGATTAACAACAAACAAAAGCCCCTAGAATGTAAGTGGAGCAATACTTTTTTATTTCTCATGAGCGATAGACTCCGGTGCGCTAACAAGTCGGATATAGCGAGCGCTCTAACTCCCTTTCCCAATGTTGACTTGTATCGGGCATGCTAAAAAAGCCTTTTCTGCACTACACCAACTGTGCTAAAGACAAAGGTGATTTAGTAATACTTCAAATTCCTATGTTCTTTACTTAGAAGAAAATGTTATTTTTATTTTTAAATATTTAAAATAGATATTTGTATATATTTTGATAAAATATATCAATATCTATATATGCCTATAACTATATATATATAATTATTAGAGAGAGAGAGAAAACGATCGATAGATATTGTATATACAGATATATATATATATATATATATATATATATATATATATATATATATATATATAGAGAGAGAGAGAGAGAGAGAGAGAGAGAGAGAGAGAGAGAGAGAGAGAGAAATAAGTATTTAAAAATTAAAAGAAAATGTTCTTCTATGTGCCGAACATTGGAATTTAAGTTTTTTCTATAAAAAACATGACATTTTTAAACTGTTTTAAAATGATATTACTTATTTCAAGGTATTTGTCTAGGAAGTGCTCAAAAGTGTATATACACACATATTGTACATATATATATATATATATATATATATATATATATATATATATGTCTATATATGCATATGTGTTTATATGTATGTATTTGTGCACATGCATATTTACACATATAGACATATTTATTTATTTATATATATATATATATATATATATATATATGTTTAATATTTAAAACAATATTTTTTCCCATTCAAACACCTTGTCATATACCCCTTATTAGCCATTTTAAAATATTTTTTTTTCAATGTTAAACATATTATTTTTATAAAAAATGTTTATATATCAGTGTAATGTTTTATTTTAAGTGAATGTAAAGTTTATTGAATAAGTGTCCGGTTTCTAAAAATGCTTTTAAAAACAGGGGCACTTTCATTCATTAAATTTTACAATAAAGCTGTTTTTTTTATGGAAAGCAGATCAGCAAACCTCCGCCTGCACCTCCTGCTGTACTTAGCACAGCAATGACGAATCCGGCTTCCTCAATTATTGCATGCCCCCTTTGGCATCCAGCTCGTGAAGCCATGCAATGATTGGAGGAAGCCGGATTTGTCATCGCTGTGCTAACTAAAGGTAAATATTTTTAAAAAATCAGCTGCATTGTAAAGTTTAATGAATAAAAGTGCCCCTGTTTTTAAGAGTATTTTTAAAATCTGGGCACTTTACATTCACTTTAATATGTTTTTCATGTGTTTTGTGGAACTTTTATTTTAACCCTAACGTTTACTTCAGGTCTCGCTAATTCTTCTAGCGCTATTTTGGCTTTAATGAGCGCATCCCATAACGTTCAACTTGTAATATGAGCAATGTTTAGCGAGGTTGAGATATCCTTAGAAAATATAGGAGGTGTTAAAGTGATGTTGGTTGCGCTAAACCTTCTCTGGTAAATCTGTTTTACCATTGACTTGTAATATCAATTTGCACATTAAATTTTGCGCGTCCAGCAATATTGATATCATTAGAGTTCCAGTTGTAATCTAGGCCAAATGATGATTTTGTGTGCTTAGTGATTACATCACAGGTTAAAGGGCCTGTATGTTAATTGATCCCTCTTATTAGTATATAGTGATGCTAATAGGCGTGCAATTTTTTTCATTGTTTAAAAAGATAGACAACGCCTTTACTACCCATTCCCCAGCTTTGCACAACCAACATTGTTATATTAACATACTTTATAACCTTAAACCTCTAAATTTCTGTCTGTTTCTAAGTCCCTAAAGACAGTCACATGATCACATGCTTTTGTATTTGCTTTTCACATCAGGGGAAGCGAGTTCATGTGAGCCATATAGATAACATTGTGCTGACACCTGTGGATTCTAACAACACAGCATTAATTGGCTTAAATGCAAGTCAATAGATAAAGTCATGTGATCAGGGGGCAGTCAGAAGATGCTTAGAAGCAAGATAATCACAGAGGTAAAAAGTGTATTAATATTTTTGTTTTCTGTGCAAAACTGGGGAATGGGTAATAATGGGATTATCTTTCTTTTAAAACAATAAAAAAATTTGAGTTGACTGTCCCTTTAACTTGTTGCTCTCCAAAACCAAATATATACATATGTGGGGTTTTTTGGTTATTAATTTGGCTAATTTGTATTTGTGTAAAAGTGCTTATTCTGACTTTATTGACTTTAATTGCCTGAGCCGGTAGCTTTAGTAACTCTCTATTGACGTTGCTTCCTAAGGTCATCTAATATGGCGGGAGTCATTTTATGGTGTTATGTAAAACCAATGTCACATGAAAAAACTCTCGGCTAGATTACGAGTTGTGCGTTAGGGTAAAAAAGCAGCATTAAGAGGTCCTAACGCTGCTTTTTTACGCCCGCTGGTATTACGAGTCTTGAAGGTTTAGGGTCACCGCACACTTCTTTGGCCTTACCGCAAAACGACTTACGTAAACTTTGTAAAGTTTTTTTCTATGGGACTTCCATAGCGCCGGTATTACGAGTCTGTCCTGGGAGGCCAAAAAGTGAGCGGTACACCCTACCCTGTCAAGATCCCTAACGCATTTAAAAGTCAGTAGTTAAGAATTTTATGGTACAGCGTAGTAACATAAAACTCATAACTAAAGTGCTAAAAAGTACGCTAACACCCATAAACTACCTATTAACCTCTAAACCGAGGCCCTCCCGCATCGCAAACACTATAATAAAAATTTTAACCCCTAATCTGCAGCTCCGGACACCGCCGCCACCTACATTATATTTATGAACCCCTAATCTGCTGCCCCCAACATCACCAACACCTACATTATATTTATTAACCCCTAATCTGCCACCCCCAATGTCGCTGCCACCTACCTACACTAATTAACCCCTAATCTGCCACCCCCAACGTCGCCTCCACTATAATAAACATATTAACCCCTAAACCGCTGTACTCCCGCCTCGCAAACATTAGTTAAATATTATTAACCCCTAATCTGCTGTCCCTAACATCGCCGCCACCTACTTACATTTATTAACCCCTAATCTGCCGCCCCCAACGTCCCCGCCACTATATTAAAGTTATTAACCCCTAAACCTAAGTCTAACCCTAACCCTAACACCCCTTAACTTAAATATAATTTAAATAAATCTAACTAAATATTCCTATTATTAAATAAATTATTCCTATTTAAAACTAAATGCTTACCTATAAAATAAACCCTAAGCTAGCTACAATATAACTAATAGTTACATTGTCGCTAGCTTAGGTTTTATTTTTATTTTACAGGCAAGTTTGTATTTATTTTAACTAGGTAGAATAGTTATTAAATAGTTATTAACTATTTAATAACTACCTAGCTAAAATAAATACAAAGGTATCTGTAAAATAAAACCTAACCTAAGTTACACTAACACCTAACACTACACTACAATTACATAAATTAACTAAATTAAATACAATTACCTAAATTAAATTAAATTAGCTAAAGTACAACCCCCCCACTAAATTACAGAAAATAATAAACACATCACAGATATTTAAACTAATTACACCTAATCTAATAGCTCTATCAAAAAAAAACCAAAAAAAAAACCTAGCCTAATCTAAACTACCAATAGCCCTTAAAAGGGCCTTTTGCAGGGCAATGCCCCAAAGTAATCAGCTCTTTTACCTGAAAAAAAAATACAAACAAACCCCCAACAGTAAAACCCACCACCCACACAACCAACCCCCCAAATAAAATACTATCTAAAAAAACCTAAGCTCCCCATTGCCCTGAAAAGGGCATTTGGATGGGCATTGCCCTTAAAAGGGCAGTTAGCTCTTTTGCAGGCCCAAAGTCCCTAACCTAAAAATAAAACCCACCCAATACACCCTTGAAAAAATCTAACACTAACCCCCTGAAGATCGACTTACCGGGAGAAGTCTTCATCCAAGCCAGGCCGAAGTCCTCAATGAAGCCGGGAGAAGTCTTCATCCAAGCCGGGCGAAGTGGTCCTCCAGACGGGCAGAAGTCTTCACCCAGAGGGCATCTTCTATCTTCAAGACATCCGACGCAGAGCATCCTCTTCCCTAACATGAACCCCGAGCCAATCGGAATTAAGGCAGAAAAAATCCTATTGGCTGACGCAATCAGCCAATAGGATTGAGTTGGCATTCTATTAGCTGATTGGAACAGCCAATAGAATGCGAGCTCAATCCTATTGGCTGATTGGATCAGCCAATAGGATTGAACTTCAATCCTATTGGCTGATTGCATCAGCCAATAGGATTTTTTCTACCTTAATTCTACCTTAATTCCAAAGGTAAAGGTACCTTCATTCATCTTTAGTCGTCAGATGAAGAGGATGCTCCACGTTGGATGTCTTGAAGATGGACCTGCTCCACGCAGGATGGATGAAGATAGAAGATGCCATCTGGATGAAGACTTCTCCCCGTCTGAAGGACCACTTCGCCCAGCTTGGATGAAGACTTCTCCCGGCTTCGTTGAGGATTTCGGCCTGGCTTGGATGAATACTTCTCCCGGTAAGTCGATCTTCAGGGGGTTAATGTTAGGTTTTTTTAAGGGTGTATTGGGTGGGTTTTGTTTTTAGGTTAGGGACTTTGGGCCTGCAAAAGAGCTAACTTCCCTTTTAAGGGCAATGCCCATCCAAATGCCCTTTTCAGGGCAATGGGGAGCTTAGGTTTTTCTAGATAGTATTTTATTTGGGGGGTTGATTGTGTGTGTGGTGGGTTTTACTGTTAGGGGGGTTGTTTGTATTTTTTTTCAGGTAAAAGAGCTGATTACTTTGGGGCAATCCTCCGCAAAAGGCCCTTTTAAGGGATATTGGTAGTTTAGTTTAAGATAGTTTTTTTTTTATTTTGGGGGGGCTTTTTTATTTTGATAGGGCTATTAGATTAGGTGTAATTAGTTTAAATATCTGTAATTTGTTTATTATTTTATGTAATTTAGTGGGGGTTTTTTGTACTTTAGCTAATTTAATTTAATTTAGGTAATTGTATTTAATTTAGTTAATTTATTTAATTGTAGCGTAGTGTTAGGTGTTATTGTAACTTAGGTTAGGTTTTATTTTACAGGTACTTTTAAATTTATTTTAGCTAGGTAGTTATTAAATAGTTAATAACTATTTAATAACTATTCTACCTAGTTAAAATAAATACAAACTTGCCTGTAAAATAAAAATAAACCCTAAGCTAGCTACAATGTAACTATTAGTTATATTGTAGCTATCTTAGGGTTTATTTATAGGTAAGTATTTAGTTTTAAATAGGAATAATTTAGTTAATGATAGTAATTTTATTTAGATTTATTTAAATTATATTTAAGTTAGGGGGGATTAGGGTTAGGGTTAGACTTAGATTTAGGGGTTAATATATTTAGTATATTAGTATAGTGGCGGCAACGTTGGGGGCGGCAGATTAGGGGTTAATAAGTGTAGGTAGGTTGTGGCGACATTGGGGGCGGCAGATTAGGGGTTAATAAATAGTATGTAGGTTTCGGCGATATTGGGGGCAGCAGATTAGGGGTTAATACATATAATGTAGGTGGCGGCGGTGTCCTGTGCGGCAGATTAGGGGTTAATAAATATAATGCAGATGTCGGCAATGTCGGGGATGGCAGATTAAGGGTTAATAAGTGTAAGATTAGGGGTGTTTAGACTCGGGGTTCATGTTAGGGTGTTAGGTGTAGACATGACTTTTATTTCCCCATAGGAATCAATGGGGCTGCGTTAGTGAGTTTTACGCTGCTTTTTTGCAGGTGTTAGACTTTTTCTCAGGATATATAGGAGCGCCAATAGCTTAGATATACCACAGGGAATAAAGAGTCAAATGTTTTCCAATAGTTTCTATGTTCCAAAATCAACCAAATTTAATATATAAATCCAATCTAATTCTGATCTCCAGAATTACAAAAACACAAATTACAATAAAAAACAAAAAAACAGTAAAACACAAAATACATAAAACGAAGCTTAAAATACAATGCAGTAAATGCTTTAAAATACAACAGATAACAGATTTAATCCGGTTGGTTAAACTGGATAACCAATATCTAATGTCCCAGTTATCGTGAGTCCTCTTAAAAACCTTTTAGTAGGTACATAATATGTTTATCAAATACACGTGCAATTAAACTTAGTGTTCAATAAATGATGTAATAATAACTCAAAAATTCTTATCAAAGTGATAAGAGTGATAAGATCACTAATAAAGTGATATGAGACCCACTAGTAGGTCAACAATGCATATAAATTTTGCAACATTTATAACGTGTAAAAAACAAAAAAAAAGAATACAATGTTTTAAGTTCCTTAAATTGTCAAATACACCATTTAGTGGATTTGTAGATTATGACACACAATAAAAATAAGTGGTAAGTGGTGAGTCTGCTCTTCAAAAATAATATTATCAAAATGAAATAGAGTAATGAGAAAAAAAAAAAAAAAAAATAATGTATGTGATAACCAATTTGATGTGAGACCCTACCAATGGGATATCTAACTAAACTGGTACCAGCTGTTACCTCAATTCTCCTGATTAGATCTGGGTGATGGACTCAATGGTCCGATATTTGGTTAATATCTTAAAACAGTGAACAAATACCATAAGCTATATCTTAAAAACAGTAACAAATACCAACTGTAAGCTATAAAAACAACAAATGAACAGAGAGTGTGTATAGTTTGGCCAAAACTAGTCCACAAACTCCTAAAGGTGTGTTTCCACAACTTTGAATAACAAAAATAAATATAACATTAATGTCCTTTAAAAGTCTTTTGGTAAATCCTTAAAAGTCTGGAAAAAGTCCGGTGAGAGAAATCCTCAATACAGTGGAGTCCAAAGTCCTAATTCTATGTATAGAAAAATACCTGAAAGAAATAGAAAAAAAGCGCACTAAACAAACAGCGCTAACGGGTATGGACTATTGAAAATAGCCTTACCATTTGAATCCTGGTCCTGGATATAATGAGCCTCTCCAACTCTGGTATGTAGTTTCGTCTACGCGTTTCGGCCCTCGTATCGGGCCTTTTTCAAGAAACTCTGGTATGTAGTTTCGTCTACGCGTTTCGGCCCTCGTATCGGGCCTTTTTCTTGAAAAAGGCCCGATACGAGGGCCGAAACGCGTAGACGAAACTACATACCAGAGTTGGAGAGGCTCATTATATCCAGGACCAGGATTCAAATGGTAAGGCTATTTTCAATAGTCCATACCCGTTAGCGCTGTTTGTTTAGTGCGCTTTTTTTCTATTTCTTTCAGGTATTTTTCTATACATAGAATTAGGACTTTGGACTCCACTGTATTGAGGATTTCTCTCACCGGACTTTTTCCAGACTTTTAAGGATTTACCAAAAGACTTTTAAAGGACATTAATGTTATATTTATTTTTGTTATTCAAAGTTGTGGAAACACACCTTTAGGAGTTTGTGGACTAGTTTTGGCCAAACTATACACACTCTCTGTTCATTTGTTGTTTTTATAGCTTACAGTTGGTATTTGTTACTGTTTTTAAGATATAGCTTATGGTATTTGTTCACTGTTTTAAGATATTAACCAAATATCGGACCATTGAGTCCATCACCCAGATCTAATCAGGAGAATTGAGGTAACAGCTGGTACCAGTTTAGTTAGATATCCCATTGGTAGGGTCTCACATCAAATTGGTTATCACATACATTATTTTTTTTTTTTTTTTTTTTTTTTCTCATTACTCTATTTGATTTTGATAATATTATTTTTGAAGAGCAGACTCACCACTTACCACTTATTTTTATTGTGTGTCATAATCTACAAATCCACTAAATGGTGTATTTGACAATTTAAGGAACTTAAAACATTGTATTCTTTTTTTTGTTTTTTACACGTTATAAATGTTGCAAAATTTATATGCATTGTTGACCTACTAGTGGGTCTCATATCACTTTATTAGTGATCGTATCACTCTTATCACTTTGATAAGAATTTTTGAGTTATTATTACATCATTTATTGAACACTAAGTTTAATTGCACGTGTATTTGATAAACATATTATGTACCTACTAAAAGGTTTTTAAGAGGACTCACGATAACTGGGACATTAGATATTGGTTATCCAGTTTAACCAACCGGATTAAATCTGTTATCTGTTGTATTTTAAAGCATTTACTGCATTGTATTTTAAGATTCGTTTTATGTATTTTGTGTTTTACTGTTTTTTTGTTTTTTATTGTAATTTGTGTTTTTGTAATTCTGGAGATCAGAATTAGATTGGATTTATATATTAAATTTGGTTGATTTTGGAACATAGAAACTATTGGAAAACATTTGACTCTTTATTCCCTGTGGTATATCTAAGCTATTGGCGCTCCTATATATCCTGATCCATTGTTCCGTTTTTAGACCTATTAGGGGGTCTTCTTTATAGTGAGCAGATATCAGTCCTGGGCGCTGGTTACTTCTCCTTTCCAAGTTAGACTTTTTCTCAGTCGGCTCTCCCCGTTGACTCCTTTGGGGAAATCGTGCACGAGCACGTACGACCAGCTCACCGCTGACTTAAGCAGTGCTGGTATTGGAGTGCGGTAATGAGCAAAATTTTGCTCAATGCTAACTTCTTGTCTTTTAATGATGGGTTTCTGAAAACTCGTAATACCAGTGCTGCATGTAAGTGAGCGGTGAGACAAAACTGCTCCTTATCTTTTGAGGGTAGTCAGCAAAAGTGCCTCCTCTGCGCAGACGACATTATTTTTACGATTCGCTCCCCACTCTCCTCTATACCGTCCCTTCTCAATGAACTGGAGGAGTTCAAACAAGCCTCCAATTTTTCCATTAACATGGGAAAATCAATGTTGATGCCCCTACACATATCTGAGGAAGAACACACCTTTCTCACTAACCAAACTAACTTTCAAATTACAAATAAAATACGCTATTTGGGAATTGATGTATCCGCCAATCCGACGGATCTTTATGACCTTAACTATTCTCCCTTACAAAAAGAGACCTTGACCTCCCTGGCACAAACAGGGCCACCTCTCTTGGATGGGCCGCATCAATGCTATAAAAATGAACCTTCTCCCCAAATTCCTATATTTGTTTCAAGTTCTCCCACTGGACCTCCCCACACATTATCTAATTCAACAGCAGAGATGGTTTGAACAATTTATCTGGGCACACAAAAGACCAAGAGTAGCTAGGAATACATTATACCTTAGCAGGGAAGATTGGGGCCTGGGGGTTCCAAACCTCATAGACTACTATAAAGCAGCCCACTTAGCACGAATTACTGCCTGGAAACACTCACTTCCGAACAAACCCTGGGTCCAGCTTGAGTGCAGTCTAATAGGAGGTCACCCTTTAGGTGAAGTATGCTGGATCCCCCCTAAGGCGAGGCCCTTGGGGGTCAGAACAAATTACTTCGTAGCAGCCTCCTTAAGAGTCTGGGATAAAATTTTGTCCCAAGACGCTAAAATCTCAAGCCATATGTCCCCCTTAACCCCCATCCTGAACAATTCGAGTATGCTTGATTCCACCGCTATACAGACTCCATGTGTTGATGGCGTGCCCACAAATATCCCGGTTCATACAGTGTTAGATAAGGGTACTTTACGTCCACAGTCCGAGCTTTCTCAAACATTGGGACCCCCTTTTCACCTTTGGTTCCCGTACTTTCAGATCAGACATGCTATACTAACTAGCCCCCACAAGCCAGACCTTGTTAGACCCCTTACCACCTTTGAAACATTATGCACTACCCCCTCGATCACCAGGTCACACATTTCCATCATCTGCAAGATACTACGAGGCTCCTTTCCCAGTAAAAAACCTTCTTATATCTCTAAATGGGAGGTAGAACTACACGAAACCTTGACAGAACCTAAATGGAGCCATATATTTAGAGAGACCAAAAAATAATCTATTTCTATAATTATAGCTGAAATTAATTACAAATTGCTCTCAAGGTGGTATCTGACCCCACACCACCTTCATAGTATCTACCCAAGTTCCTCCCCTCTGTGCTGGAGGCACTGTGGTGGGATGGGCACCCTGTCCCACATCTGGTGGTCCTGTCCACTCTTAAGTGCATTCTGGTCAGGTGTATCGGAAAACATTAATACCAAACTAGGGACCTCCATAAAACTTACACCCAACATCATTTTATTGAATGATACTCCAAAAATCCCCTGTCAATATAGGAAGCGATTATTCCAATGTATGATTAACTGTGCAAAGCGTCTGATTCCTAGGTTTTGGAAGAAATGTGCGCTTCCAACTGTCACTATGTGGTCACATGAGGTAGATCATGTCCTAGAGCTAGAGAAGATACATTATGTGTTCATTGGCAAACAGGATTTTATTGCTGATGTTATTTTTTTGTGGGAGCAATGAGATCCGTGATCATTTAACAAAATGAGCTACTAATTCTGTAATATTGTATGCCTTATTCCTGTATTTTATGTTTATAATTTCTCAAGTGGTGATGTCTCATTAAGCAATGTGATGAGTTGACATCCCTAAGTAGAGTGTACAGATTACCCTGTGTATACTTTTATCTGTTTTTCATTGTACCTCCGTTAATGCTTATATACTCTATGTAAGAGCACAAGTGTTTGCATGTTATGTTATTTGGTTTGAAAATCAATAAAACATTTAATTGAAAAAAAACTGCTCCTTAGCACCGCACAGCATCTAACGCAAAACTCGTAATCTAGGCCTCGGTGAGGTCCTTGCAAATAAGTCAAAAAGTGATATCTGTGGTTTATCATGTCCTTTTAGCCATGGAATTTGCTAAGTGAAAAATAATGTGTCAGTAAGTATTGAGACTGTGGATTGTGATCAGCTAGACAGGATTTGTTCATGCCGGGTCAACTCAACACATTGTGCTGCCTGGATCCAAGAATAAAATGATGCCCCCCAACAGTAACATTACTGATTAGCATATCAACCCACTAGCCTGGCTGCCCCCATACTAAGACTACCTGCAGGCAACCAATGCATATGTACAATTGTACAATAAGTGGGAAGGAAGATAGGGAAGTGCTGCCCATGACTGCCTCTACGCTTACTGTTGCAAGCCTGCAACTTCCCCCACAAGAGTAGAAAGAGGACAGCCATGGTCTAGGTCTGACGGTGACTGACTTAGTCCCTGATTTGCTGCCCCCTTTCAAGTGCCCCCTGCATCCGTTAGACCCACTTGGTCCCATGATTAAGCCACTGAAACAATACAAAAGTGCTGTTGATAAACAATGAAAATGGCTGATTGTGATCACATTAATGTTGGAAATGGTTTATTGGCAGCTGTTGACAAACTCTACGCTAATGTGTGCTGGTTTTACAAATGTAAAGTGAATGTATAGTTGAATGAATGAGTGCTCCGTTTTTAAAAATACAATTAAAAACAGGGGAGCTTTCATTCATTAAACTTTAAATTGCAGCATTTTTTTAAAAATACTTACCTTTTTCTTTAGCAAACACAGACCATGAGCCTGCGCCCACAGCTCCTCTGTACTTACCTCATCAATGATGAAACCGGCTTCCTCTAATCATGACGTGCACCCCAGAGTGTACATCTCGTGAGGCCCCGCCATGATTGGAGGAAGTCGGTTTCTTCATTGAAGTGCTAAATACAGAGGAGCTGTGGGGCGGAGGATTGTGGTCTGGGTTTCCTAAAGAAAATGTTAAGTATTTAAAAAAAAAAAAAATAGCTGCAATGTAAAGTTTAATGAATGGAAGTGCCCATGTTTTTAATAGTACTTTCAAAATCCGGGCACTCATTCATTCAAATATTCACTTTAACAGCAATGTGCTCACTAGAGCGCGATTCCATAGGCTCCAATGGGAGCATCGTTCTCATGCCGTCAGTTATTCTGGTTAATTTTATAAGCATAATTGCTACCGTGAGCTTGCAGAAACAATAACTAGCCACCTGTAATTAGTGCAACACTTGTATCTAGCCCAAAATGTATTGCATTGTAGTTGTTATCTGATAAACCAAATTATGAACATATATGTAGCAGAGTTACCCTTGAGAAGTCAGCAGATTGCATTTAAAGTTCTCAGAATTATTATTACATGAAAATAAAATAATTAAATAATGAAAATATACGGCAAAGCAGTTTTATTATGCATAACATACAGTTTAAAGGGATAAGTAAGTAAAAATTAAAATTTGATGGCTCAGATAGAGCAGGCAATGTTAAGATACTTTTCAATTTACTTTTACGATCAAATTTACTTAGTTATTTTGATATCCTTTGTTTAAAAGCATACCTAGATATGTATAAGAACAACAATGTACTACTGGGTGCTAGCATGAAATTGAAGACTATACATCTATGCCTTGTGTCACTGACTCATCAGATATGTTCAACTAAGATCCAGTAGTGCATTGCTTCTCTAGCGTTGACTGTTTGCAGGCATTAAACACAAAGGACTAGATTACACGTTGAGTGCAAAAATATTAACACTATGATGTGTTAAAACCACTCAAGTTTTACCATTAGTGCTTTCATTTTTGTGCTCATATTACAAGTTGAAAGTAATGTTAGTGATTTAGCAGAAATCTAAGGCTTGCCAACATCTGGATGCTGAAGAGTGTGGGTGTGCTAAAACCCTCAAATAATAGACTTCTATGTGAGAGTATTGAAAAACTCATTTCGGCTCTCTCTCAAGCACTAACTTGAAAGTCAAATTGTAGAGTTCTTTACTAACTGTACACCTATGATTTTATATTGAACTTTATGTTTCAATGACTGCACACACACATATTTATACATACATATGCACATATAAGTTTACATAGCTACATGCACACATACATGTATGCACATACATACATAGATATACACATATCTACATGCAAACATATATCTACACAGACACCAATATTAATATATATATATATACAATATATATATATATATATATATATATATATATATATATACAGTATATGTATTTATCTATCTATAGTATCTATCTATCTATCTATCTATCTATCTATCTATCTATCTATCTATCTAGAGAATAACTCATTGTGTAGCTCATTAACAAATCTAGACAGGTCAAAAGGCTTGCTTTTCCTCACAGAAAACCTCTGGATAAATTGTTTGCAATGCTGCAAAGGATTCTGGGTATGACATGCAAATGAGGTTCACAATGACTCACTTCTTTTTTACTTAAGTCTGCTTTTAGGCAGACTTCCTTTATACTATAGCATCGCTGTATACACAACATTTAAACTTAGCTAGGGTTAGTACAGGGTTAGTACAGTGATACAGACCATCCCAGGACAGCTGTTTTGTGGGAGTAGGTTGACCCATAATTTTAAAAGTTGTTTATATAAGGCAAGCTTATGGTAAACCTATTTTTTCCATTCACTTGTAATACCAGATTGTAGATATTCTTAGAGCAGGGTAGAGCTAAGGATAACGTACCCTGAGCTAGCGGTTGCGCTCCACTTGTAATTTAGCCCATAGTTATGTGCATGCAACGGTGTAATAAAAACATACTCTAAATACACATAGGAATTAATTATGTTATTTCTTTTAAAGGGGCAGTCTACACCAGAATATTTATTTTTTTAAAAGATAGATAATTCCCTAGTTTTGCATAACCAACACTGTTATATTAATATACCTTTTTACCTCTGTGATTATCTTGTTTCTAAGCCTCTGTAAACTGCCCCCTTATTTCAGTTCTATTGAAAGACTTGCATTGTAGCCAATCAGGGCTGGTTTAAGGGAACTCCACGTGCGTGAGCACAGTGTTATCTATATGAAACACATTTACTAACACCCTCTAGTGGTGAAAAAGTGTCAAAATGCCCTGAGCTAAGAGGCAGCCTTCAAGGCTTAGGAATTAGCATATGAACCTCCTAGATTTAGTTTTCAACTAAGAATACAAAGAGAGCAAAGCAAAATTGGTAATAGAAGTAAATTGGAAAATTGTTTAAAATTACATGCCCTATCTGAATAATGAAAGTTTGTTTTGGACTAGACTGTCCCTTTAAGTTGGACAGGGCCATTAGCATATGTATGTCACCAGTTACCATCTGTGTCCAGCTTGGGAGCATCAATGCATTGCAGATGATGAGTAATTTTGGGTCATATTATGAATGGAGCACTAACAGTTATGCACGAGCCATAAGAAGTTTACTGCGTATGTTTGCGCTTGTCAGGTTTATTGCTGGTATTACAAGTTGAAAGTAAACACCATTGCTTGAGTGCAATTGGGATTTACGCTATAATAATTACTGCGTCCTCAGCGCTCTGGTTAACTGTTTTGCAAAACAAAAAAGTTGCTCAAAATACTTTGAAAAATACATTACAAAGTAGACTTAAAGCATGCACTACTAGACTGCAATCTGCATACAAAATGCAGTGAGGTTCAAAGGCAGCAAGGCTGCTTGGCAGTGCCACTGTGACTGAGGTGCCCCTGAATATCATGGATCCTGCTGTTTGAGGACTTTGATAGTGCCCATGTATACCACAAAGGAACTTATTATTATTTGCTCAAAGATCTTGACTTATTTGTTGCTAAGTGGCATCTAATTTTCTACCTACTGTCACACTGTGTGTATACTGAGGTCATTGGTACACGTGGGTAGGGAGTCTAGGGACCAGGTTGCCACTTGCCTGTCTGCCACTTTGCATTCATTCATTGCTACTGTAGATAGGGGGGAAAAATATTACAATACTTACAGTTACCATTACCGACAACTGTGTCACTGTCTGGCTGATCCTTCTGTTCGTTCCCACGACAGTGACGAAACTCAGCCTGCCACAACAGCATCACTTCTAAGTTCAAGACATTTCTGACTTCAACAGTGAAGTCCGTCCAAGAAACAGTTCTGAACTTCTCCTCCTCGACAGCTCAAACACCGTCCACGCCCGTTGTCACACATACACAGAGTCTCAGTTTCAAAGATACAGTCACACGCAGAGGCATAACTAGAAACCACAGGGCCCAGGTGCAAGAATCTAAGAAGGGCCCCCCACTCCCACCCCCCACTCCCACCCCAAAAAAGTGAATTTGATACATATATATATATATTTACATTTAACAAAGAAATGTGAATCAGATTACATGTCTGCAAAAGGATGTACCTTGTGCCCACAGTCTGTGAAGTGGTCTGACCCCCTATTACTGTATATAGTGACACTGTTTAACCCACCAGTACTGTATATAGTGAGTCAGTGACACAGTCTGTAATCTGCCGGTGAGATGGCTGGCCTGACCCTTCCCACCCCAGTACTTTATAAAGTGACCACAGTAGTCTGTGACATGGTCCAGCCCCCCGTACTGTATATAGTGGTACTGTATAGTGACACTGTTTACCCCCTGCCCCCCCATGCTGTAGTAACAAGGTCTGTAATTTGCTGGTTCCACAAACACACACACACACACATGCATAAATACACACACAGTCACATACATACACACATACCATACACACACATAAACACCAATGGGTAAAACAAAAACACTAACCCCTGTAGTCGGAGACACTAGTGAAGCATCATTTCACATGATATCAGTGCAGGCAGTGGCAGTTCAACGTTTTTCTCTTGCTATCTTTATTTGAAAAAGAAGACATCTAAGCTTTCTTTTGGTTCAGACCTATGGACAGCACTTTTTTATTGGTGGATGAATTTATCCACCAATCAGCAAGAACAACCCAGGTTGTTCACCAAAACTGGGCCGACATCTAAACTTACATTCTTGCATTTCAAATAAAGATCCCAAGAGAATAAAGAAAATTTGATAATAGGAGTAAATTAGAAAGTTGCTTAAAATTTTATCTATCTGAATCACAAAAGCAACAATTTGGATTCAGTGTCCCTTTAAATTCATACCCATTCACCTGTTTTGTATAAAAAACACTGTTATATTAATACACTTTTCACCTCTGTGATTACCTTGTATCTAAGCCTTTGCAGACTGCCCCCTTATTTCAGTTCTTTTGACAGACATGTATTTAGCCAATCAGTGCCCTCTCACTTGTAAATCCATGGTGTGGTCACAGTGTTATCTATATGAAACACATGAAATTACACCCTCTAGCTGTTAGAAACTGCCAAATGCATTGAAATAAGGGTTGGCCTTCAAGGTTTTAGAAATTAGCATATGTGCCTACCTTGGTTTAGCTTTTAACAAAGAATACAAATAGAACAACGCAAATTTCATGATAGAAGTGAATTGGAAAGTTGTTTAAAATTGCATTCCCTATCTTAATCATGAACGTTTAATTTTGACTTGACTGTCCCTTTAGCACTAGCAGAATCTGGACGCTGATTGCTGTGACCAGTCACCAAAGAGCTTTTGACTTTAGTAGCTATAACATTTGTCTCTGTATTGCATAGGAAAATTAGTTAAAGCACTTTATCCGAACAGTGCTGTCCCCAGCACAATACCTCTCCCCTCCAAAGTAATTTCCCTCAGAAACTTCTTACTTATGCAGTGTAATTAACACTGAACAGGATGTGCTTTTTCTGCAAAGTGATTTGTACAAATAGGAAGAATTGAATGACAAATGAGATTTAACAGATAAATGTAAAATTTTGCATCTGAGAACGAAGTAAATATAGGCACAGGCAACAGGATGTAATTACTGACTATTTAAATGGAACAAAACTTAGAGAAACAGGGTTAGAAAAGTATTTTGTGGTTCTTGTGAAAAAACAAAAAATATCATTAAAAAATAAATACAAAATACCTGTGCAGATTCAACTCAAGAGACTTGAGCTTATGTTCCAGAAAAAAACCCATTCTCTGCCCTATAATCATTTGTAAATATTGATTTATGTTTGTTTTTGTAAAAAGATATATCCATAAGGGGATATTAAACAATAATGAAAGGTTGCTTATTAGCTAGGCTGACTATATTGCTGCTTTAAAAAGGGCACATATGAAAAATACATATGTCAGGGTTCTTATAACAGAACATTATTCAAAGCATTTCTTTAAACAGCCCTGACATATGTATTTTTCCTATGTGTCCCTTTTTAAAGTGTCAATATGGCCAGCCTATTATTAGTGCACTTTATTTTCGAATCCAATGTTTTCTGCTTACTATTGGATCTATTCAAATTCGCATTCTCAAGTGCTGTGCATTGCTGCTCCTGGTAAGTTTATAGCTGGAGCCAATCAAAACTGGCATATTTGTGTTTTCTCCTAGCTATAACCATCATAATCTTGAGCAGCATAGGAGTGTGCCCAGTACATGTCTTTAACAATGAGTTTAACAATGTACTAGGTTTTAAAACTCGTATTCAAGTACATTAAACTGCAGTGTAAAATCATACAATGCCTGCTTTGGTGATTTTATTATACATCTTTTTTAGCCATATCAATTCATTAAAAGAACCATACACCTAGATAACGAGTTTTGCATTAACAGGGGTGCGGTGCTAACGACTCGAAGTTTATTTTCACCGCTCACTTACAGACAACGCTGGTATTACGGGTTTTTAGATACCCGGCGTTAGCCGCAGAAAAGTGAGCAGAGAGCAAAATTTAGCTCCACATCTCACCTCAATACCAGCGCTGTTTACGGTAGCGGTGAGCTGGCAAAACGTGCTTGTGCACGATTTCCCCATAGGAATCAATGGGGGAGAGCCGGCTGAAAAAAAACTAACACCTGCAAAACAGCAGCGTGCAGCTCTTAACGCAGCCCCATCATTGATTCCTATGGGGAAATAAAAGTTATGTCTACACCTAACACCCTAACATGAACCCAGAGTCTAAACACCCCTAATCTTACACTTATTAAGCCCAAATTTGCCAACACCTGCATTTTATTATTAACCCCTAATCTGTCGCTCTGGACACCGCCGCCACCTACATTATATTTATGAACCCCTAATCTGCTGCCCCCAACATCGCCGCAACCTACATTTTATTTATTAACCAATAATCTGCCGCCCCCAATGTCGCCACCCCCTACCTACACTTATTAACCCCTAATCTGCTGCCCCCAACGTCGCCGCCACTATAATAAAGTTATTAACCCCTAAATCTAAGTCTAACCCTAACCCTAACACCCCCTAACTTAAATATAATTTAAATAAATCGAAATAAAATAACTATCATTAACTAAATTATTCCTATTTAAAACTAAATACTTACCTATAAAATAAACCCTAAGATAGCTACAATATAACTAATAGTTACATTGTAGATATTTTAGGGTTTATTTTTATTTTACAGGCAACTTTGTATTTATTTTAAGTAGGTACAATAGTTATTAAATAGTTATTAACTATTTAATAGCTACCTAGTTAAAATAGAGTCAAATTTACCTGTAAAATAAATCCTAACCTAAGTTTTACAATTACACCTAACACTACACTATAATTAAATTAATTACCTTAACTAAATACAATTAAATATAATTTCAAAAAATTATCTAAAGTACGAAAACCCCCCCACTAAATTACAGAAAATAATAAAATAATTACAAGTTTTTTTAAACTAATTACACCTTATCTAATCCCCCTAATACAATAAAAAAGCCCCCCAAAATAATAAAAAGCCCTACCCTACACTAAATTACAAATAGCCCTTAAAAGGGCCTTTTGCGGGGTATTGCCCCAAAGTAAACAGCTCTTTTACCTGTAAAAAAAAAAAATACAATACCCCCCCAACATTAAAACCCACCACTCACACACCCAACCCTACTCTAAAACCCACCCAATCCCCCCTTAATAAAACCTAACACTAACCCCTTGAAGATCACCCTACCTTGAGAAGTCTACACCCAACCGGGCCGAAGTCGTCAACAAAGCCGGCAGAAGTGGTCCTCCAGACAGGCAGAAGTCTTCATCGAAGCCGGGAAGAAGAGGTCCTTCAGACAGGCAGAAGTCTTCATCCAGACGGCATCTTATATCTTCATCCATCCGGTGCGGAGCGGCTCCATCTTCCAGACATCCAACGCGGAGCATCCTCTTCAAACGAAGTCCAACTGAAGAATGAAGTTTCCTTTAAATGATGTCATCCAAGATGGCGTCCCTTGAATTCCGATTGGCTGAGAGAATTCTATCAGCCAATCAGAATTAAGGTAGAAAAAATCCTATTGGCTGATGCAATTAGCCAATAGGATTGAAGTTCAATTGGATCAACCAATAGAATGCAAGCTCAATCCTATTGGCTGATTGCATCAGCCAATAGGATTTTTTCTACCTTAATTCCAATTGGAAGACTTCTGCCCATCTGGAGGACCTCTTCTTCCCGGCTTCGATGAAGACTTCTGCCTGTCTGGAGGACCACTTCTGCCGGCTTCGTTGACGACTTCGGCCCGGTTGGGTGAAGACTTCTCAAGGTAGGATGATCTTCAAGGGGTTAGTGTTAGATTTTATTAAGGGGGGATTGGGTGGGTTTTAGAGTAGGGTTGGGTGTGTGGGTGGTGGGTTTTAATGTTGGGGGGTATTGTATTTTTTTTTACAGGTAAAAGAGCTGATTACTTTGGGGCAATGCCCAGCAAAAGGCCCTTTTAAGGGCTATTTGTTATTTAGTATAGGATAGGGCTTTTTATTAATTTGGGGGGCTTTTTTTATTTTATTAGGGGGATTAGATTAGGTGTAATTAGTTTAAAAAACTTGTAATTATTTTATTATTTTCTGTAATTTAGTGTTTTCTTTTTTTTGTACTTTAGATAATTTTTTAAAATTGTATTTAATTGTATTTAGTTAAGGTAATTAATTTAATTATAGTGTAGTGTTAGGTGTAATTGTAACTTAGATTAGGATTTATTTTACAGGTAAATTTTATTTTATTTTAACTAGGTAGCTATTAAATAGTTAATAACTATTTAATAACTATTGCACCTAGTTAAAATAAATACAAAGTTGCCTGTAAAATTAAAATAAACCCTAAGATAGCTACAATGTAACTATTAGTTATATTGTAGCTAGCTTAGGGTTTATTTTATAGCTAAGTATTTAGTTTTAAATAGGAATTATTTAGTGAATTTTAGTAATTTTATTTAGATTTATTTCAACTATATTTAAGTTAGGGGGGGTTAGGGTTAGACTTAGACTTAGATTTAGGGGTTAATACCTTTAATATAGTTGCGGCAACGTTGGGGGCAGCAGATTAGGGGTTAATAAATGTAGGTAGGTGTCGGCGATGTTAGGGACGGCAGATTAGGTGTTAATAAAATTAAACTAGTGTTTGCGATGCGGGAGGGCGGCGGTTTAGGGGCTAATATATTTTTTATAGTGGCGGCGATGTCCGGTTCAGCAGATTAGGGGTTAAACATTTTTATTTAGTGTTTGCGATGTGGGGGGGGGCTCGGTTTAAGGGTTAATAGATAGTTTAGGTAGTTTATGGGTGTTAGTGTACTTTTTAGCACTTTAGTTAAGAGTTTTATGCTACAGCGTTAGCCCATAAAACTCTTAACTACTGACTTTTAAATGCGGTATCAGTCTTGACAGGAGAGGCTGTACCGCTCACTTTTGGTTATACTCATAATACCGGCATAATGCAAGTCCCATAGAAAATATAGGATACGCAATTGACGTAAGTGGATTTGCGGTATTTTCGAGTCTGACCAAAAAAGTGAGCGGTACACTTGTCATTTCAAGACTCGTAATACCAGCAGGCGTTAAAAAGCAGCGTTAGGACCCTAACGCACAACTCGTAATCTAGCCGATTGTTTGCATTAGTAAAATCCTTAAATTATGATGCTATATAACACATAAATCTGTTACAAAATAAAACAGATTTCCATAGACTTATGAAAAGGATTTACACTCGTTTAACTAGAGACCTTTACAGAAACAAAAGATACATAGCCAAATTATGGGCTACATTACGAGTGGAGTGCTATTTATTGTTCCCGCTTGCGTGTTAACTCTGCTAGAAGTAAGCTTTTTGCATGCGCCATGTAGCACGCACATTACAAGTATAAAGTTTCTGCAGGTGTGCTAACCCGACACATGCAAAAAGCCAAACTTAGAATATCGCAACCGCACAGGATACAAAGTGAATATGACCAAGTTGGAACTGATGTGAATCAGAAAAACAAAAATCTCTGCTCAAAATATCCCATTTAAAGAAGTCGACAAAATATTATATTTAGGTATCTGGCTAAATAGGAACCCAGTAAAATAGTATGAGGAAAACTATAATTCTATTTTTTGCAAATTAAAAGTTCATTTGAATTCTGGAAAAAGCTCCCTATGTCTGGGAAAATAAACTTGGTGAAAATTATCTGGTTTCCAAAAATGTTATATAAACTACAAAACATACCCTTATTAATTAAAAAGAAAGATATCAAACTTTTTAATAAAGGCTTAACTATTTTTTGGGGGGTAAAAAGAAAGTCGGATATTCTATAAGTAAACTATGTCAATATAAAAATGCTGGGGGGTTTTCTCTCCTGTCCTTGCCAGACTATATATTGTCTGTCTAGTTAAGATAGCAGCCGAGTGGCTTTTGGGAGAAGATCATTTTACCTCTAAAGAATTGGAATCGGCAATAGTGAGCCCATTCTCCTTAAAAGCATTATTACACTTAGATATAAAATCAATACCAAAGGAATCTAAGAACTTAAAAGTGATATATACTATAATAAGAGCTTGGCAGATTTTCTGTAAAAGAACTGCTCTAGATTTCACAAAATCTAACTATCTTGAAATTACAGGAAACCCACTCTTCCCAGAGTCAGTAAGATCTGAAGTCTTCTTTAGGTGGAGACAAGCAGGACTGGTATTTGTCTCACAAACAATGGTTAAAATAAATGGAATTGAGACAATAAAGCTATTTGAAGAATTAAAGGGACAGTATACTATAAAATTGTTTTTCCCTTAATGTGTTTCCAATTACTTTTTTACCAGCTGCAGAGTATAAAATGTATCAAATTTGCTTTTTTAAGGCTTATTTGTGTATATGAATTAGCTGATTTTGTGTTTTGAAGCTACAACCTAATAAAATGGGTTGAGCTTGTAGGTATAATCAGATCTCATTACTTTATCACAATGTGTAAATATACATGCTTATTTATCTTATATCTGTCCATAAACCATTCACCAATACTTGGAGAAAACAATGGAAAATTACCATTTTATTACCTTATATCTTCTATAACCCACTAAGAGTGTAATTTCTTCTACTGGTTGTGTTAATGCAGCTTGGTCTCATGGCCAAAAACTTTCAGGATGGGTGGGGATACCACAGGCTATATAAACTAATTCAAATGCCAATATAAGGTTAATGGAAATACTTGTAAACAATTTAATACACTCCAGCAGGTAAAGTGGATCATTGGGAATAAATTAAAGGGGAGAAATTTTTTGACTAAACTGTCCCTTTAAGACAAGAATTTAAATTGCCACAGAAAGATTTCTTTGCATATCTTCAACTTAGACATTGGTTGACCAAATTGAAGAAAGATTATAAAGAAACTGGGAACAGATAGAATCATGCCTCAAAATATGTAGAATAAGAAACTACTCTATTAATAAATAGTACAAGTGTTTGATGAAAGAAGAGGATGAATTAGGTATTAAGGACCTGATTCTGAAATGGCATCTTAAAGGTTTAAAATAAATAGATGAAGAGGTGATTAAGAGTAGCCTAACCAATACTTAAAAGGCTATGCAAACAAGTAATTTCAGGGAAGCACATTTGAATATGATACACCAGATCTATCTTACACCCTCCCTCCTCCATATATGGAGACCAGATAATAGTGATAAATGCATTAAATGCAAAAAGATCTTGGCTGAATTGCTATATTATATATATACTGTCCCAAGATAAATCAATTCTGGAAGAAGGTTAATCATTGGCTAGTTAAGATTCTTCAAGAGAACTATACTATACAGCTTGAATCAGTGATCTTTCTTCTTCCAAAACAAAAGATATAAAAATAGAGATTTTATAAACTTCTTGATTCTAGTAAGTAACCTAATTCTGAAAAAATGGATTTCAAGAAAAAGTCCTACTATTGCAGAATATGTGGAAAAAAATGTATAGTCTGCTACTTTTGGAACAATGTGTGTCAGAACCCGGGAAAGGAAAACAAAATAAGATATTTTTTTAGGAAGTGGGGAGACATGATTAAATCATATTCATTAGACATTCAGAAATCAATAATCCAACCTTTCTATCACTCTTTATATGTACAAGAAGAAATGTTAAGAGGAGATCTTCCTCCATTTTGAGTCTGCCTGAGTTTAAAGCGATGGCCTGGGGATGGGGGGAGGTAGGTGGGGGGTGGAGGAGGGGGGAGATATGAAGAGGTGTTTTTTTGTTTCTTTCATGTAATTGGCAAGAGTCCATGAGCTAGTGACGTATGGGATATACAATCCTACCAGGAGGGGCAAAGTTTCCCAAACCTCAAAATACCTATAAATACACCCCTCACCACACCCACAATTCAGTTTTACAAACTTTGCTTCCTATGGAGATGGTGAAGTAGGTTTGTGCTTGATTTTCTACGTTGATATGTGCTTCTCAGCATTTTAAAGCCCGATTCCTCTCAGAGTACAGTGAATGTCAGAGGGATGTGAAGGGAGTATCACCTATTGAATTTTATAGTTTTCCTCGCGGGAAATCATTTTCATAGGTTCTGTTAACGGTCGTAGAGATTCATCTCCTACCTCCCTTTTTAGATCGACGATATACTCTCATATTCCATTACGTCTACTGATAACCGTTTCAGTATTGGTTTGGCTATCTGCTATATGTGGATGGGTGTCTTTCGGAAAGTATGTTTTCATTACTTAGACACTCTCAGCTATGGTTTGGCACTTTATGTATTAATATAAAGTTCTAAATATATGTATTGTACTTATATTTGCCATCAGTCAGGTTTAAGTATAATTTCTTTTGCAGACTATCAGTTTCATATTTGGGAAAAAACAAACGGCTAGATTACGAGTTGTGCGTTAAGGTAAAAAAGCAGCGTTAAGAGGTCCTAATGCTACTTTTTTATGCCCGCTGCTATTATGAGTCTTGCAGGTATAGGTTTACCGCACACTTCTTTGGTCTTACCGCAAAACAACTTCATAAAGTCTTTTTTCTATGGGACTTCCATAGCGCCGGTATTACGAGTCTGTCCTGGGAGGCCAAAAAGTGAGTGGTACAGCCTACCCTGTCAAGAGTCCTAACGTATTTAAAAGTCAGTAGTTAAGAGTTTTATGGTACAACGCTGTAACATAAAACTCATAACAAAAGTGCTAGAGAGTACACTAACACCCATAAACTACCTATTAACCCCTAAACCGAGGCCCTCCCGCATTGCAAACACTAAAATAAATTTTTTAACCCCTAATCTGCCGCTCCGGACACCGCCGCCACCTACATTATATTTATGAACCCCTAATCTGCTGCCCCCAACATCGCCGGCACCTACATTATATTTATTAATCCCTAATCTTCCGCCCCCAATGTCGCCGCAATCTACCTACATTTATTAACCCCTAATCTGCCGGCCCCAACGTCGCCGCCACTATAATAAACATATTAACCCCTAAAACTGCCGCACTCTCGCCTCGCAAACATTAGTTAAATATTATTAACCCCTAATCTGCCGTCCCTAACATCGCCGCCACCTACCTACATTTATTAACCCCTAATCTGCCGCCCCCAACGTCGCCGCCACTATACTAAATGTATTAACCCCTAAACCTAAGTCTAACCCTAACACCCCTTAACTTAAATATAATTAAAATAAATCTAAATAAAAATTGCTATCATTACTTAAATAATTCCTATTTAAAACTAAATACTTACCTATAAAATAAACCCTATGATAGCTACAATATAACTAATAGTTACATTGTATCAATCTTAGGGTTTATTTTTATTTTATAGGCAAGTTTGTATTTATTTTAACTAGGTAGAATAGTTATTAAATAGTTATTAACTATTTAATAACTACCTAGCTAAAATAAATACAAAAGTACCTGTAAAATAAAACCTAACCTAAGTTACAATAACACCTAACACTACACTATAATTAAATAAATTAACTAAATTAAATACAATTACCTAAATTAAATTAGCTAAAGTACAAAAAAACAAACACTAAATTACAGAAAATAATAAACAAATTACAAGATATTTAAACTAATTACACCTAATCTAATAGCCCTATAAAAATAAAAAAAGCCCCCCCAAAATAAAAAAAACCCTAGCCTAAACTAAACTACCAATAGCCCTTAAAAGGGCCTTTTGCGGGGCATTGCCCCAAAGTAATCAGCTCTTTTACCTGTAAAAAAAAAATACAAACAACCCCCCCAACAGTAAAACCCACCACCCACACAACCAACCCCCCAAATAAAATACTATCTAAAAAAACTAAGCTCCCCATTGCCCTGAAAAGGGCATTTGGATGGGCATTGCCCTTAAAGGGCAGTTAGCTCTTTTGCAGGCCCAAAGTCCTTAACCTAACAATAAAACCCACCCAATATACCCTTAAAAAAACCTAACACTAACCCCCTGAAGATCAACTTACTGTTCTGAAGATCGGACATCCATCCTCAAGGAAGCGGCCGAAGTCTTCATCCAACCGGGTCGAAGTCCTCAACGAAGCCGGGAGAAGTCTTCATCCAAGCTGGGGGAAGTGGTCCTCCAGATGGGCAGAAGTCTTCATCTAGATGGCATCGTCTATCTTAATCCATCCGACATGGAGCGGCTCCATCTTCAAGACATCCGACGTGGAGCATCCTCTTCATCCGACGACTAAAGACAAATGAAGGTACCTTTAAGTGACGTCATCCAAGATGGCGTCCCTTAGATTCCGATTGGCTGATAGAATTCTATCAGCCAATCGGAATTAAGGTAGAATAAAATCCTATTGTCTGATGCAATCAGCCAATAGGATTGAGCTCACATTCTATTGGCTGATTGGAACAGCCAATAGAATGCAAGCTCAATCCTATTGGCTGATTGCATCAGCCAATAGGATTTTTTCTACCTTAATTCCGATTGGCTGATAGAATTCTATCAGCCAATCGGAATCTAAGTGACGCCATCTTGGATGACGTCACTTAAAGGTACCTTCATTTGTCGTTAGTCCGTCGGATGAAGAGGATGCTCCATGTCGGATGTCTTGAAGATGGAGCCGCTCCGCGTCGGATGGATGAAGATAGAAGATGCCATCTGGATGAAGACTTCTGCCCGTCTGGAGGACCACTTCGCCCGGCTTCGTTGAGGGCTTCGACCCGGTTGGATGAAGACTTCTGCCGCTTCCTTCAGGATAGATGTCCGGTCTTCAGAACTGTAAGTCGATCTTCAGGGGGTTAGTGCTAGGTTTTTTTAAGGGTGTATTGGGTGGGTTTTATTTTTAGGTTAAGGACTTTGGGTCGCAAAAGAGCTAACTGCCCTTTTAAGGGCAATGCCCATCCAAATGCCCTTTTCAGGGCAATGGGGATCTTAGGTTTTTTTAGTTAGTATTTTATTTGGGGTGTTGGTTGTGAGGGTGGTGGGTTTTACTGTTGGAGGGTTGTTTGTATTATTTTTTTTACAGGTAAAAGAGCTGATTACTTTGGGGCAATGCCTTTTAAGGGCCCTTGGTAGTTTAGTTTAAGATAGGGTTTTTTTTATTTGGGGGGCTTTTTTATTTTGATAGGGCTATTAGATTAGGTGTAATTAGTTTAAATATCTTGTAATTTGATTATTATTTTCTGTAATTTAGTGTTTTGTTTTTTTTGTACTTTAGCTAATTTAATTTAATTTAGGTAATTGTATTTAATTTAGTTAATTTATTTAATCGTAGTGTAGTATTAGGTGTTATTGTAACTTAGGTTAGGTTTTATTTTACAGGTACTTTTGTATTTATTTTAGCTAGGTAGTTATTAAATAGTTAATAACTATTTAATAACTATTCTACCTAGTTAAAATAAATACAAACTTGCCTGTAAAATAAAAATAAACCCTAAGCTAGCTACAATGTAACTATTAGTTATATTGTAGCTAGCTTAGGGTTTATTTTATAGGTATTTAGTTTTAAATAGGAATAATTTAAATTATATTTAAGTTAGGGGGTGTTAGGGTTAGATTTAGGTTTAGGGGTTAATACATTTAGTATAGTGGCGGCGACGTTGGGGGCGGCAGATTAGGGGTTAATAAATGTAGGTAGGTGGCAGCGATGTTAGGGACGGCAGATTAGGGTTTAATAATATTTAACTAATGTTTGTGAGGTGGGAGTGCGGCGGTTTAGGGGTTAATATGTTTATTGTTGGGGCGGCATATTAGGGGTTAATAAGTGTAGGTAGGTGGCGGCGACATTGGGGGCGGCAGATTAGGGGTTAATAAATATAATGTAGGTGTCGGCGATGTTGGGGGCAGCAGATTAGGGGTTCATAAATATAATGTAGGTGGCGGCGGTGTCCGGAGCGGCAGATTAGGGGTTAATAAGAATAATGTAGGTGTCGGTGATGTCGGGGGCGGCAGATTAGGGGTTAATAAATGTAAGATTATAGATGTTTAGACTCTGGGTTCATGTTAGGGTGTTAGGTGTAAACATACATTTTATTTCCCCATAGGAATCAATGGGGCTGCGTTACTGAGTTTTATGCTGCTTTTTTGCAGGTGTTAGACTTTTTCTCAGCCGGCTCTCCCCATTGATTCCTATGGGGAAATCGTGCACGAGCACGTACGACCAGCTCACCGATGACTTAAGCAGCGCTCGTATTGAAGTGCGGTAAGGTGCAAAATTTTGCTCAACGCTCACTTCTTGTCTTTTAACGACGGGTTTGTAAATACTCGTAATACCAGCGCTGCAGGTAAGTGAGCAGTGAGTAAAAACTGCTCATTAGTACCGCATAGCCTCTAACACAAAACTCGTAATCTAGCCAATATTTAGGAAAATATTTTTCTTACCTGGGGTATAGTCTTTTTTCAAATTGACTGCTTTTTCATAAAAAAATTTTGTGTGCAAAATTAGGCTCGCGAGGTGGCAAAATGCTGATGTTTATTATGTTTGGCGCAAGAATTTTTTTGGCGCGGAGTTACGTCCGGGGACGCAAATTCGTAATTTCCAGTGTCTTAGTTGATGCCGAGTTTCCTTGCACAAGGTTGTGTCTGCAATGACTTGAGTGTGTCATTTCTGGATGTTGTTAGCGCCAAAAAAAATCATTTTGCGTTGCGCGTCATACTTGGCGCAAATAATTTAATTATTTTAAACCCCATTCCTATATGCCTCTTGCCTTTTTCTATGTCAGAGGGCTATGCAGTTTGCATTTTTTCCCATTCCTGAAGCTGCCATATAAGTAAATTGATAATTTTGCTTTATATGTTGTTTTTTCTCTTACATTTGCAAGATGTCTCAATCTGATCCTGTCTCAGAAATCACTGTTGGAACCCGGCTGCCTGATAACAGCTCTACAAAAGCTAAGTGTATCTGTTGTAAATTTGTGGAGATTATATCTCCAGCTGTGGTATGTAATAGTTTTCATGATAATCTTTTACATCCAGAGAATGTATCCATCAGTAATAGTACAATGCCTGTTGTTCCTTCAACATCTAATGTACATGATATCCCTGTGAATATAAAAGATTTTATTGCTGATGCAATTCAGAAGGCTTTGTCTGCTATCCTGAATTCTAATAAACGTAAAAGGTCTTTTAAAA
Organism: Bombina bombina; assembly: GCF_027579735.1. Taxonomy (NCBI): domain Eukaryota; kingdom Metazoa; phylum Chordata; class Amphibia; order Anura; family Bombinatoridae; genus Bombina; species Bombina bombina. Next base: position 389,655,653 of record NC_069500.1, read on the forward strand.
GTCTCATAAAGTTGATGAAATTTCAAATGACCGACAACATACAGAATTATCCTCCTCTTATGAGTATCTATATGTTTCAGAAGATCCTTCCTCAGATATTGACACTGACAAATCTACTTATTTATTTAAAATGGAGTATATTCGTTCCTTGTTAAAAGAGGTGTTGATTACATTGGATATTGAGGAAACTAGTCCTCTTGATACTAAAACTAGTAAGCGTTTAAATTCTGTTTATAAACCTCCTGTGGTTACTCAAGAGGTTTTTCCAGTTCCTGATGCTATTTCTGATATGATTTCTAAGGAATAGAATAGGCCTGGTACTTCTTTTATCCCTTCTTCAAGGTTTAAAGAATTGTATCCTTTGCCAGCAGTTAGATTGGAGTTTTGGGAAAAGATCCCCAAAGTTGATGGGGCTATTTCTACTGTTGGCAAGCGTACTACTATTCCTATGGAAGATAGTACTTCCTTTAAGGACCCTTTAGATAGGAAACTTGAATCTTATCTAAGGAAAGCTTATTTATATTCTGGCTATCTTCTCAGGCCTGCCATTTCTATGGCTGATGTTGTAGTTGCATCAACTTTTTGGTTGGAAAGTTTAGCGCAATAGGAAATGGATCCTGATTTGTCTAGCATTGTTCGCTTGCTTCAACATGCTAATCATTTTATCTGTGATGCCATTTTTTATATCATCAAAATTGATGTTAAATCTATGTCTTTAGCTATTTTAGCTAGAAGAGCTTTGTGGCTCAAATATTGGAATGCTGACATGGTATCTAAATATAGATTACTATCTATTTCTTTCCAAGGTAATCATTTATTTGGTTCTCAGTTGAATTCAATTATTTCAACTGTCACTGGGGGGAAGGGAGTTTTTTTGCCTCAGGATAAAAGACCTAAGGGTAAATCTAAAGCTTCTAACCGTTTTCGTTCCTTTCGAAAAAATAAGGAACAGAAACCTAATCCTTCCCCCAAAGAATCTGGTTCCAATTGGAAACCTTCTTCAAGTTGGAGTAAATCCAAACCATTTAAGAAACCAAAGCCAGCCCCCAAGTCTGCATGAAGGTGCGGCCCTCATTCCAGCTCAGCTGGTACGGGGCAGAATAAGATTCTTTCAAGACTTTTATGCAGATTCTGTCCAAAATCAATGGATTCAGAGTATTGTCTCTCAAGAAAACCGAATAGGATTCAGATTAAGACCTCCTGTGAGAAGATTTTTTCTCTCACGCATCCCAGCAAATCCAGTAAAAGCTCAGGCTTTTCTGAAGTGTGTTTCAGACCTGGAGCTTTCAGGGGTAATTATACCAGTTCCATTTCAGGAACAGGGTCTGGGGTTTTATTCAAATCTATTCATTGTCCCAAAGAAAGAAAATTCATTCAGGCCGGTTCTGGATCTGAAAATTTTGAATCGTTTTGTAAGAGTGCCTTCTTTCAAAATGGTGACTATAAGGACTATTCTGCCTTTTGTTCAGCAAGGGCATTATATGTCCATGATAGACTTACAGGATGCATATCTTCATATTCCGATTCATCCAGACCACTATCAGTTTCTGATATTCTCTTTTCTAGACAAGCATTACCAATTTGTCGCCGTTCCATTTGGCCTAGCGACAGCTCCAAGAATCTTTTCAAAGGTTCTCGGTGCCCTACTCTCTGTAATCAGAGAGCTGGGTATTGTGGTGTTTCCTTATTTGGACGATATCTTGGTACAAGCTCAGTCTTTACATTATGCAGAATCTCACATGAATCAACTAGTTCCTTGATTCCTCAGACAAAGGTCACCTTTTTAGGTTTCCAGATAGATTCAGTGTCCATGAATCTGTCTCTAACAGACAAGAGACAATTAAAATTGGTTTCAGCTTGTCGGAACCTTCAGTCTCTATCATTCCCTTCAGTAGCTATGTGCATGGAAGTTTTAGATTTCATGACTGCAGCATCGGACACAATCCCCTTTGCTCATTTTCATATGAGACCTCTCCAGCTTTGTATGTTGAATCAATGGTGCAGGATTATACAAATATATCACAATTAATATCCTTACATCCCAATGTTCGACTCTCTCTTACTTGGTGGTTAGATCATCATCATATAGGTCAAGAGGCCTCTTTTGTTCATCCAACCTGGACTGTGATCACAACAGATGCAAGTCTTTCAGGTTGGGGAGCTGTCTGGGGATCTCTGACAGCACAAGGGGTTTGGAAATCTCAAGAGCCATCAGACTTTACATCCGGGGGACTGGTCGCTCCATCCAGATGTGTTTTCTCAGATTGTTCAGATGTGGGGTCTTCCAGAAATAGATCTGATGGCTTCCCATCTAAACAAGAGACTTCCCAGGTACCTGTCCAGGTCCAGGGATCCTCCGGCGGAGGCGGTGGATGCGTTAGCAGTTCCTTGGTGTTACCAGCCTGCTTATATTTTCCCACCTCTAGTTCTTCTTCCAAGAGTTATCTCCAAGATCATCATGGAACAATCGTTTGTGTTGCTGGTAGCTCCAGCATGGCCTCACAGGTTTTGGTATGCGGATCTTGTTCGGATGTCCAGTTGCCAACCTTGGCCACTTCCTTTAAGACCAGACCTTCTGTCTCAAGGTCCATTTTTCCATCAGGATCTCAAATCATTAAAGGAACACTCAATCAAAATTAAACTTTCATTATTCAGATAGAGAATGCAATTTTAAACAACTTTCTAATTTACTTCCATTAACAAAATTTGCAGTCTTTTTATATTTAAACTTTTTGAGTCACCAGCTCCTACTGAGCATGCGCAAGAATAAGTGTGTATGCATTTGTGAATGGCTGATTGTTGTCACATGGTACGTGTATGCATTTGTGATTGGCTGCTGGCTGTCACATGGCACAGGGGGAGTGGAAAAAGACATAACTTTTAAAATTGTCAGAAAAAAAATCTACTACTCATTTGAAGTTCAGTGATTAATACTATGTTACAGGCTCATAAATCTGTTTCTAGGAAGATTTATTATTGAGTTTGGAAGACTTATATTTCATGGTATTCTTCTCATAAATTCTCCTGGCATTCTTTTAGAATTCCTAGAATTTTACAGTTTCTTCAGGATGGTTTGGATAAAAATTTGTCTGCAAGTTCCTTGAAGGGACAAATCTCTGCTAGTGGTTAGTCATAGAGGTTTCTCTGACTCAGTGATTAATACTATGTTACAGGCTCATAAATATGTTTCTAGGAAGATTTATTATTGAGTTTGGAAGACTTATATTACATGGTGTTCTTCTCATAAATTCTCCTGGCATTCTTTTAGAATTCCTAGAATTTTACAGTTTCTTCAGGATGGTTTGGATAAAAGTTTGTCTGCAAGTTCCTTGAAGGGACAAATCTCTGCTATTTCTGTTTTATTTCACAGAAAGATTGCTAAGCTTCCTGATATTCACTGTTTTGTACAGGCTTTGGTCCATATCAAGCCTGTCATTAAATCTGTCTCTCCTCCTTGGAGTCTTAATTTGGTTTTGAAGGCTTTACAGGCTTCTTCGTTTGAGCCTATGCATTCTTAGGACATTAAACTACTTTCTTGGAAAGTGTTGTTCCTTTTGGCCATCTCTTCTGCTAGAAGAGTTTCCGAATTATCTGCTCTTTCTTGTGAATCTCCTTTTTTGATTTTCCATCAGGATAAGGCAGTTTTGCGGACTACATTTAAATTTCTACCCAAGGTTGTGAATTCTAACAACATTAATAAAGAAATTGTTGCTCCTTCTTTGTGTCCTAATCCTAATAATTCTTTCGAGAGATCCTTACATTCTTTGGATGTTGTAAGAGCTTTGAAATATTATGTTAAAGCTACTAAAGATTTCAGGAAAACTTCTAGTCTATTTGTTATCTTTTCTGGTTCTAGGAAAGGTCAGAAGGCTTCTGCCATTTCCTTGGCATCTTGGTTAAAGCTTTTGATTCATCAGACTTATTTGGAGTCGGCTCAGGCCCCGTCTCAGAGAATTACAGCTCATTCTACTAGATCAGTCTCCACTTCGTGGGCTTTTAAGAATGAAGCTTCAGTTGATCAGATTTTCAAAGCAGCAGCTTGGTCTTCTTTGCATACATTTACTAAATTCTACCGTTTTGATGTGTTTGCTTCTTCGGAAGCAGTTTTTGGTAGAAAAGTTTTTCAGGCAACTGTTTCAGTTTGATTCCTCTGCTTATGTTTAAAGTTTTTACTTTTCATTTATGAGAATAAACTTATATTTTGGGTTGTGGATTAATTTTTTCAGCGGAAAATGGCTCTTATTGTTTTTATCCCTCCCTTTCTAGTGTCTCTTCTGTGGAGTTCGACATCTTGGGTAATACTATCCCATAAGCCACTAGCTCATGGACTCTTGCCAATTACATGAAAGAAAACATCATTTATGTAAGAACTTACCTGATAAATTAATTTCTTTCATATTGGCAAGAGTCAATGAGACCCACCCTTTTTATGGTGGTTATGATTTTTTGTATAAAGCAAAATTATTTCCAAATTCCTTTTTTTTATGCTTTTTACTCCTTTCTTTATCACCCCACTACTTGGCTATTCGTTAAACTGAATTGTGTTTGTGGCGAGGGGTGTATTTATAGGCATTTTGAGGTTTGGGAAACTTTGCCCCTCCTGGTAGGATTGTATATCCCATACGTCACTAGCTCATGGACTCTTGCCAATATGAATGAAATTTATCAGGTAAGTTGTTACATAAATTATGTTTTTGTTTTGCTTTTGTTCCCCATCATAGAGTTACGTACTGTTTCTTTTTTTTCTTTTTTCTACTGTAATCTACAATTTATGGAGGGCTATGAAAGTTGGTTTATTTTTGCTTTCGAGGGTTTAGTATCCATATCCTCCAATGAGTTATTTTGCCGGGTTTTGTATGTATTGTGTTAAAAAAAAAGGGAAAAAAGCTCAACAGCGTGTCATGAAGTAATATATATTTGATTTTTTTATTTTTTTTTTAATGTTTTTTGTCTTTTATTGCTTTGCTGAAATATGTATCCCCTTTGCAAGGCAATCAAATGTATTGTGATCACACTGTTGAATTAATAAATAAATAAAATAAAAAAAAGAATATTGCAACTGCGTTAACATAATCCTCATAGAATTCAATGGATCGCAAAAAGTGGGGAAAAAAGATCACCCTTACTTGCTCACAAACCTGATCACGTTTTCTCAAGTGTGCGAATCTGACATGAAATATTAATATTTCACATTCCAATGTTCTTCACATAGTAAAATATGTTCTACTTATTCTTAAATACATATGTCTGTATATATTTTTTTTGGAAATCTATAATCTATCTATCTATCTATCTATCTATCTATCTATCTCACACACAGATAAAGTCTGGCACTCACTTGCAAGTACACAGCTAAGATTAAAAGCAAAAAATGGAGAGTTAGTTACTGCATCGGGCCAAAAGGGTCAAGCTCAGGAACCACCCCAAGGTCACTTCCCTCCTGGGACCTATCCACAGCCAAACAATGCATGCTCTCAATTAAACAAACTGGCAACCACACATGGGTGCACAGGTATTATGTTATCTCCTTAGAGACTCATACAAAACATGGAAATTGACTGCACTCACAAACTGGACCGGGTACACATCTTGTGACCCTGCAAAATGAACAGCACTGGTTGCTCAATAGCACTCACAGCAAGCTGTGCATCCTCCAGAGACTCAGACAGTTAACCCCCAGACAAGTCTGGGTACAAAGATCATAAATTAAAATTGGATTTCTTTTTTTAAAATATTCCCCCCCCACCGAAAACTAGAAAACTTGGTTACTAACACATGAACGGAGTATTCATGAAAACATTAACATTGAAAAATTATTGTATAATAGCTAAGAAATACTATAATTCATTTTCAAAGAGTCAAGGTCATTTAAGAATTTTTTTTTAAATGAATTGAAAACCCACATAAAAACTGCTTTCTGATAGATTGAATTACCTCAATTCTCTGAATGGAAAGCATCAAAATTAAACTTTCATGATTCAGATAGAGCATGCCATTTTAAACAACTTTCCAATTTACTTCCATTAACAAAATATGCACAGTATTTTTATATTTAAACTTTTTGAGTCACCAGCTTCTACTGAGCATGTGCAAGAATAAGTGTGTATGCATTTGTGAATGGCTGATGGCTGTCACATGGTACGTGTATGCATTTATGATTGGCTGATAGGTGTCACATGGTACAGGGGCAGTTGAAAAAGACATAACTTTTAAAATTGACAGAAAAAAAATCTACTACTCATTTGAAGTTCAGACTAAGTGCTATTGCATTGTCTTGTTATCTTGCATTTGTTGATTATGCAAATCTGCTGTGTTGACTGGTCCTTTAAAGGACCAGTCAATACAGTAGATTTGCATAATCAACAAATGCATGATAAGAAGACAATGCAATAGCACTTAGTCTGAACTTCAAATGAGTAGTAGATTTTTTTTAAATAAATTGCAAAGTTATGTCTATTTCCACTCCCCCTGTATCATGTGACAGCCATCAGCCAATCACAAATGCATATACGTATATGCTGTGAATTCTTGCACATGCTCAGTAGGATCTGGTGACTCAAAAAGTGTAAATATGAAAAGACTGTGCACATTTTGTTAATGGAAGTAAATTGGGAAGTTGTTTAAAATTCCATGCTCTATCTGAATCAGGAAGTTTAATTTTGACTTGAGTGTCCCTTTAAGGTAGTGCAAAGCCACTAGAAAACGTAATGATAACTCAGTTTCTAATGGTTTCCAATAGTTTATAGAGGTCTTGAGTTTGAAAAATCACTCTGAAAGCTAGATGAGACACTTTGTATCGCTCTTCTAATGGATTTGAATAGACTCTACAGTATAAAAAGGAAATTCCTTTAAAAATAAAATTCACAAAACAGAACATTTTGTTGTGTAGTAGAATAAACTATTTATTGTATGAGTAATTTAGTTCCACATTTTCACTCTGTTCAGGATACATAAACTTTTATTGAAGGTTAAGCATTTGAAATCACATTTTAACAGAGTCCATTAATAAATAAAATAAAAATCAATGTTTTATTATTTGACATATACACTTTTGATTTATTTTCCCTACAGGCTCATGAGAATTACACCTGGTTCCAGAGTCACCCAGGTAAGCATTGTGCTGGATTTTTTTGCATTGGTTGGATCTATTATAATCACAAATTAATAACAATATGCAAAACCCTTTATGTTTTGGAATCTGTTTCAGATATGTGTATAAGCTTAGTAATATTGTGAGAAATTTGATATATATTTTTCACAAACTAAGACAGTAGACTTGGAGGGTAGTTTACAAAATTTGGAACACAAACATTTAGTACAATGGTCAATGCCAGGAACAGAGAACTTAGTAAAAAGTATTTTGAGAAGGCAACAGTCACAGTGGTTTAAATAGGGCATACAATGTAAAAACAAACTACTTTTGTCCAGTTTACCTCTCTACCCCTTTGTCTTGAATGTATCAAAGGGACATAAACGTGAAAAAAACAAAGAAAATGCTCTACTATGTTGCTTACATATTATTATATATTTAACCCTTGCAAAGGGATTAAACACATAGTTGATATCCACTTCAAAGCAGCAATGCACTACTGGGGGCTATCTGAACGCATCTGGTGAGTGAAGCACAAGAGATAAAAGTATGTAGCCACCAATCACCCGCTAGCTCCAAGTAGTGCATTTCTGCTGGATACCATGGATACCAACATAACAGAGTACATTTTATAGTAAGGGTGAATTTAAAAGTGTCTTAAACTTTCATGTTGAAGATAGAACATGTCATTTTAATTTTGACTTACATGTCCCTTTTAAGCACTATAGGCCAGATTACAAGTGGAGCGCTAAATAATGCTCCTGCTCGAGTATTAACTGCATTAGAAGTTTGTCTTTTTCTGTGCGTCAGGTTACGCTCGTATTACGCGTTGAAAGTAAACTGTTTTTTGATTGCGCGCTAACCTGATGAGCGTATAAAGCTGAACTTAGAATATCGGGTGCGTGTTCACGTTTTCCCCCATAGAAATTAATGGAGAAAAAAAAGTGGAAACCTCCCCCAACACCCTACTTGTGTGGAGACAGGATCACATATTCTCATGTGCGCTAACCCGACATGAAAATATGTATATTCTATATGTAATATAATATAAATGATTTTTTTTTGTAAAATATATATTTATACCTATATCTATACATGATTATATATAGATATAGATATACACATTAATACAGGAATATCTATTTATAAATGCATAGAACATATTCTGCAATGCGCAGAATATTTGAATGTTAAATATTTAAAGTAAAAACACTTTATTAAATATGAATATTGTATAGAAATGCTTTTCCCTTTTCCATGTTTTCATCTACTTACCTGCAAAGATCTCCAAAGCACTTATATATATGTCTATATACTCACCGGCCACATTATTAGGTACACCTGTTCAATTGCTTGGTAACACAAATTGCTAATCAGCCAATCACATGGCAGCAACTCAATGCATTTAGGCATCTAGACGTGGTGAAGACGACTTGCTGAAGTTCAAACCGAGCATCAGAATTTGGAAGAAAGGGGATTTAAGTGGCATGGTTATTAGTGCCAGACGGCGTGGTCTGAGTATTTAAAAAACTGCTGATCTACTGGGATTTTCATGCACAACCATCTCTAGGGTTTACAGAGAATGGCCTGAAAAAGAGGAAATATCCAGTGAGGGGCAGTTGTGTGGACAGCAATGCCTTGTTGATGTCAGAGGTAATAAGAGAATGGGCAGACTGGTTCGAGGTGATAGAAAGGCAACAGTAACTCAAATAACCACTCCTTACAACCAAGAATACCTTCTCTGAATGCACAACACGTCGAACCTTGAAGCAGATGGGCTACAGCAGCAGAAGACCTCACTGGGTGCCACTCCTGTTAGCTAAGAACAGGAAACTGAGGCTACAATTTGCACAGGCTCACCAAAATTGGACATTAGAAGATTGAAAAAATGTTGCCTGGTCCGATGAGTCTCAATTTCAGCTGCGACATTCAGATTGTAGGGTCAGAATTTTGCGCAAACAACATGAAAGCATGGATCCATCCTGCCTTGTGGGATATATTTTCTTGGCACACTTTGGGCCCCATAGTACCAATTGCGCATAGTTTAAATGCCACAGCCTACCTGAGTATTGTTGTTGACCATGTCCATCCCTTTATGACTACAATGTACCCATCTTCTGATGGCTACTTACAGCATGATAATGCACTATGTCACAAAGCACAAACCATCTCAAACTGGTTTCTTGAACATGACAATGAGTTCACTGTACTCCAATGGCCTCCACAGTCACCAGATCTCAATCAAATAGAGCATCTTTGGGATGTTGTGGAACGGGAGATTCGCATCATGGATGAGCAGCCAACAAATCTGCAACAAGTGCTTGATGCTATCATGTCAATATGGACAAAAATCTCTGAGGAATGTTTCCAACACCTTGTTGAATCTATGCCATTAAAAATTAAGGCCGTTCTGAATGTAAAAAGGGGGTCCAACCCAGTACTAGCAAGGTGTACCTAATAAAGTGGCCGGTGAGTGTGTATGTTTACATATGTATTTATGTGTTTATATGTATATATATCTATATGTCTGTAAATACATATGTCCACATATATAGACATATATACATACATATACATCTATAAAAAACACCTGAGCCCTTATAACTTTTGTGTGCAATATTTTATTTTAATAATTTTTATTAGATAGTATTATCATGAGTGTATCTATACTTTGTAATGCATTTTGAATGTGTTTTGTGAAACATTTTAGTTTCACAAAACAGTTAACCAGAGCTCTGAGGTTGCGGCAATCATTCTAGCTTAAATCGTGATTGCGCTCAAGCAATCCCGTTTACTTTCAAATCATAATACCAGTGGTAAGCCCAACGAGCGCAAACACCTGCGATAACCCCTTATCACTCATGAGCAAACATTTGCTCTCCACTCATAATCTGGCCCTATATGTATAACATTTTTACAAGCATTGTTGCAAGCATAGACTCCATATAGTGCTAAGGATACATGCAGGCTCCCGAACCTACCTACAGGCTTAGCTTCTGGTCCTGGTAGCTTCTGCACTTAAACGTTTTTCATTTCTTTGCCCTCTCTTTGTCATCTTGGGAAACATTTTGCTTTTGCTTGGTGTAATAAATCCTTTAAAGTAACTTTTGTATGCTAAAGCCTTCTTTATGATATTATATTCACTTTTGGTTTCACACTGAGGACAACGGAAAGGCTGTTTCAGATTCTAAGGATTCTATCTCAATATTAATATGTTTGCAAATTCATATATTATAATCTCCCCCTTAGGCAGCTGCACACAACCTCCCTTTCATTACATTACTCCCTTTAGCATAGGTATAGCTCCATCAGTCTCACAGCAAAGTTTAAATTAAAGGTACAGTCTACTCCAGAATTGCTATTGTTTAAAAAAATATATAATCCCTATATTACCCTTTTGCAAGTTATATTAATGCCCCTTTTGCCTCTGTTAGTACCTTCTATCTAAGCCTCTGCAGACTACCTCCTTATTTTAGTGCTTTTGACAGACTTACATTTTAGCCAATCAGTGCTGACTCACAAGTAACTCCATGGCAGTGAGCACAGTGTTATCTATATGACACACATGAACTTGTGCTGTCTAACTGTGGAAAACTATCAAAATGCACTGAGAAAAAAGACTACCTTCAAGGGCTTAGAAATTAGCATATGAGCCTACCTTGGTTTAGCTTTCAACAAAGAAAACTAAAAGAACAAAGCGAATTTGATGATAAAAGAGAATTGGAAAGTTGTTAAAAATTGCATGCCCTATCTGAATCATGAAAGTTTAATTTTGACTTGACTGTCCCTTTAAGCTTTCATGATTCAGAAAGAGCATGCAATTTTAAACAACTTTCCAATGTACTTTTAGTGAATTTGTTTTGTTCTTTTTTGTATTTCTTATATTAAAGCAAATGGTCAACCAAAATTTAACAGCAAAAAACATCCGTGGCTGGTATATTCAAAGTTACATAACGTGGCTCACAGCCCAAGCAGATGTAAGTTAGGAGCGTGTGTTCAACATGATAATAACAAAAGTTCCATACAATGGATAAAGTTTTCCTTACCGTGCCCCCCGTGTCAGACAGTCCTATGTTTTTTGTTTGTGCCCTACTTGAAACAAGATTTTAAAGACACTAAGGTGTTATCAATACATTTGAATTTTTAACTCTACACAGTGCCGGTGCTCCTATTTTCTACTTTGAACTGTTATATTAAAGCATACAAGTAGGCTCAGGAGCAGCAATGCACACAGGAAGCTAGCTGTTGATTGGTGGTACATATATGCCTCTAGTCATTGGCTCTCCCGATGATTCAGCCAGTTCCCAGTAGTGCTTTCCTACTCCTTCTACAAAAGATAACAAGAGAAGCAAACTAGAAAGTTGTTTAAAACTGAGTTCTCTATCAGAATCACCGCAGAAACATGTTGGTTTCATGTCCCTTTAATGTGAAAAATATATACTTGTGTACTTACAAGTTAAACCATTTTCTTTAAAGGTATTGAAAGGTCAAAGATGAAATTGCATGGATGTATTTCAATGTGAAACAGAAGCATTTTTGCAAAATACTTTCATTAGCAAAAATGCTTCTAATAAAAGTTATTACTATGTTTCTGTGGCATATGCACATATGTTGTGAGAGCCTGAGCCCCACCCTTAAAAGTATGATCTTCCTGAAATCATTCTGAAGTAATCAATGACTCCAGACTAGACATAAGAAGCCATCCTAAAGTATGCCCACAGGCCAAAATATTTAAATGAGATGACTCTAGAGTCATTCACTGGCTGTTCATACTTGTGAAGTAATCAGTAAGGTAATCTGCTAATTATTCTGAAGTCAGCACCCATAATATTTTTTACCTTAGCTGATGACTTTACAAGCCTGATGATGTCTGATGATGTGCAAATGACTTCTAAAGTAGTTTGATGATCATCAAGTATTCAAACACCACAGGGCAGTGCTATGTATTGTTTGTGAAGACATCATTTGTGTCATACAAGCCACTGCTGACTCTCTGAGCAGGCATGATGTTTGAATACTGGTGCACAGGCCTTCTCAGGATATGTGCGTATGCTGCAGAAATACATTTTAGTAGAAGCATTTTTGCTAATGAAAGTAAATTGCAAAAATGCTTTTATTTCACATTGAAATGCATTCATGCACATTTCTTTTTTGACCTTTCTATCCCTTTAAGTTTGGGAATAACCAAGCATAAAAGCCCACCCTAGGTAACTTACTATCTGGATTGTTACATATGAGGGTTCCTTGTTGCTTTGAGAGATGTAGTACTACAGTATTTGCTTTCCCCATCCCCCTGTTATTTGCCTTCTTCTCAGTCCTTCTTTCTCGGGGCTTTGATAATTGTTATAATAGCTTTTATGCAAGGGAGTGAGATATATTTTTTAGTTTTTCAGTCCCTTCCTTTACACATGTGGGCATGTAACTATTCATCTATCTTTCTTTCTTTGAAAAATGCATTGCTCCATAAAGACCGCTTCTCCATAATTTGTCCGCCTGCTCTGAGGCCGCGGACATAAATCAACCCGATCGAATACGATCGGGTTGTTTGACACCCCCTGCTAGCAGCCGATTGGCTGCAAATCTGCAGGGGGTGGCATTACACCAACAGTTCACAAGAACTGCTGGTGCAATGATAAATAAATAAATATTAATTATAATATTACTATTATAATACCTGTAAATAAATACGTGGGTATTTACCGCAGTTATTAAGCTATACTATGTGTTTTTTATCTCCTTATTACTTACTTTATAAATGTTTTACTTCCTTTCTGGAAGTTTAACAGGCTATTTTTTTTTGCATGTGCACTGCAGTATTCCCTCTAAGGCCAGTTTTGTGTGCGTCCCAGCAGTGAAATAGTTAATAAGGGAACCACACCTGGCAGTCTGCATTATGTAGTGTTTGCTAATTACTCTAACTGCTTCACTGCTGGGCCGCTGACAAGACTGACCTTAGAGGGAACACTGATGCGCTGCATGCTGAAGCTGACACCCACTGTGGAAAATTGGATGTTGAAATGTTGATGACTGAGTCAATCGCCACAGAGGTAATTCGATCCGGCAATCTATGTATCCTCACTGCAGAATTATTTTGAAGTAGGTGCAAAGTGCGGTAATTCTTGATAAGCGGAGAAAAGTTTCGTCAGTTCAGCCCCCAAACTGAAAAATCACACGCTGTATCCAAAAAAACAATAATCAATATTACCTATTACATATATATATATATTTTATAGCCCTTTCCATTCAAATAATTTGTGATATATCATTTACCTTTTAACCATTATATATTTTTTATACTTATATGATTAATTATTAACAGATAGTGTATATTTGAGTGTAACACTCCATTTTAATGTATTTATGTTGTGTTTAATGCAACTTTAGTTTAGTTAGCCAACTTTAATGTGCCACTTGTAATATAGCCCCTATTAATTTATTTGTTTTGGAAAATTATTTATGCTTTTTCCTATTACAGGGCTACCCTTTTTTTCTGCATGTCATCAACAACAATGCACTCACTTTATAATGTTTTTGTATGTTAACACTTTTGGTACTTTAGTTTGGAAGATTTTGCTAGTGTGTAGCATATGTTATAAGACCTAATACATCATATTATTGCAGGTGCTATATATTTGCATTACTATTTATTTTAGATATGGTAGCATTTGTGGAATTTTGTACATAGTCTCAAATTGTTTGTATACGATATGGTCAAGTTCTGCACTGACATATTATTTTGTTTTTGTTTATGCCTTGTGGGTAATTACTCGTTGATATCATTCATTGGCCATTTTTTATTTGCTATTTATTTCTTTTCACTAACACAAGACTTAGATAGCAGTATTATGATTTGTGGGTAGAATGCCATTTTATTTGGAGTTTTTCAGAATCAGTAGGGCCATATGAAATGATCTTGGAAGTTGTATTGGTGCTTTGAAGCAAAGCTCTTTGATTGAATTCACAGATGATTGGTGTTTTAAGCTGGATGTGATAATTAAGTGGCAGAGAAGCATTTCTTTTGAAAAAATAAACACTGTCTTTGGGATGTGTTTATCATGTTTTTCAGATCATCAATATTATTATCACCAGTTGTTACATTGAATTATTGGGTTACAATTTCCAGGGAATTTCACTGGGGGAATCTCATATGAGCCAGCTAGCTGGGGAGCTTCCAATGCACCCACCTTGCTTCAACTCTACTATGGAGGTACCTCTTACTCGTATTAAAGATAACATCAGGAATTCTCGGCCTTTTGGCTAAGATCAAGTGTAGTATTGACTCCCTGTAATGCCTGGGGGAGTTGAGAAACACTGGTCTAATGCTTTAGGCTGGGGAGTATGAATGCCCGGGGTTAGAAGGGAGGAAGCACTGCAACCATTCTCCCCCTATATGCACTCGGCACTCACACTCCCTGAAGCACCTGGACCTAGGATGTTCCATTAGGATGCCTAGGCCCCAAAATTTTTAATTTTGTCCTTACTCCATGTTGGCTGGGGAGCACTTTATAGTGCACCCAGCACTTAGTGCTTATGAACTGGTGGCAGCTGTTCCCTAGTTCCACCAAACCATTGGAGTAGTGGCAGTGCTTCTGGTGGGGAGGTTTTTACCCCTACGCCCCCACTATTAATTTAACATATGCGCTTATTTTTTGGATTGAGAAACAAAATCAGTGATGTTCTCTGTGTCACGTCCATTTGCCAATTCCATTGGCAAATGGACTTGACACAGAACATGTCACTGATTTTAATTTTGATGCACTTCCCACTTGGTGGGAGTCAGGGATATTCCCTTACCTTCCAGTGAGGGTACATCTTGTCGCATTCAAGAGGCTAGTGGCAGTGGCCACTCGGAGAGATTGAAGCCCTGGAGGTTAGTAGCAGCACCTCCAGGGGGAAGATTCCACACCTCTGGTGCCTCAGACAAAGATGGAGGAAAGATCTTCTAGTGCTCGCTGGACCTTCTGGCCAGGGCATCAAGAAGAAGTTAAAGGGTCCAAAAGCTGTCAAGGCCCTTGCTGCCCCTAGAGCAGTGGCACAAGAAAGCACAACCCTGGGCTTAAAAGAGAAGAAGAGAGAGAGAAAAAAGGATAACATCAAGAGAAATGTCTTATTTTTGTTTTGTAGTGCTACAAAAGTTTACAGTACATAAAAGTGTCTGTTTGAGAAAGAGTAGCTGTATCACATTATTTTCTGTGTGGATGTTAGTTTTTTGTAGATTTTGTATGTTTAGTGCTATTGCAGCTCTAGAGCTTGTATATTCTTTTTTTTTTGTATTCATAAAGTTGCTGTTATTGAATGTGTTTTCTAGGAGTCAAAAAAAACTAGAGTCTCTTCTTCAGTAAATAAAAGCCTTATGCTTTAGACCAAAAATGAACCCACAAATGAACCCACTACTTACAAATTTTCTACAAGTCATACATAAACATGAAAGCACATTTACAGTAGATAATAATTTGCAGTATTTAAAGTATATGAATACACAGTTTTGTTCCATTTGTGTATATATATATATATATATGATGCACCTAAATGGAAATTCTGGACTGAAACCGAACCCGAAAATTCATGCACTTGGCCGAAAACTGAAAATGTATTTTTTTCAAATTATTTTAAAATGTTTTTTTTTTTTGCATAATTAGACTATTTAATGAATGAATCTGAATTGAAAAACTGCCAGACAATAAAATAAAATAATCACACTTTTATTGCAAGTAACACACTAAAATTGGACAAAATATATCTTAAAACAATAATATGCTACACAATAAATTTACAAGAAAAAAACAGGCAAAACCCCCTCAAAACCAAATAAAAACAAAACCGAAAAAAACAGATAATGCCATTTTCGGCCAAAATGTTTTTGCATCCCTACTTAAAATTATATTAAATATCAATATACTGTATTATTCTGTATTTAGTCTGTGTAACAGAATTAGATATACCAGTTTTACCAATTATCCAAATAAAGTATAGTCCTAGAAAACTATTATTATATTTAAAACAGTAAGTCGAGTATTGAACTCAAACAGCAGCTCTAGGTTAGCATCAAATTTGAAATATGCTACACAATAATTTTACCGAAAATAACAGGCAAAAAACCCGAAAAACTAAATAACCAAAAATGCAGTTTTTGGCCGAAACATTTCTGCGGCCGAAATTTGAGTGCATCCCTAATATATATATATATATATATATATATATATATATATATATATATATATATATATATATATATATATATATATTAGGGATGCACTCAAATTTCGGCCGCAGAAATGTTTCGGCCAAAAACTGCATTTTCGGTTATTTAGTTTTTCGTTTTTTTTGCCTGTTTATTTCGGTAAAATTATATATATATATATATATATATATATATATATATATATATATATATATATTTAATGTTATTTTAATATGTTATATGCATGTGTGTAATAAAACATTTTTCTATATTTTCTTATAATTTAAAGAAGAAAATTACGAAACAGATTGGAAAAGTGAATGGATAACAATACATTTACATTATAAGTCAGTGCTTTCTTTCTTACATGATTGCTATCTACATTGCATCCAAATTAATAATTATCTTGATATAACAAGCATATATATTTTATACAATTCTATTAGTTGATTAAATATTGAGGAGATACTGGCTGTGTTGAAAGTATAAGGGTTAGGCTTTTAAAGTGTTGAAGGTTTTAATTTCCCTTTAATGATTATATATGCTTAACAATAAAAACGAAAAAAGTGATGGTCAATGACAGAATTCTATTATCAGTGGATCTCAAGCCTCTGTAATGACAGTGGGTTTTGTCACTAACCCTGACTAAAATAGCTGATTATAGCTTGTGGGAGTAGCAATATCACTGATTTTCTATGTGCATTGTATTTCTACAAGTCATTTTAAAAACACATTCAGGTACAGCATTGTGTGATTGGCATATGCAAATTCAAAGGTTCTTTCAACACTCTCATTTATTTTATTTGGAATTCTTTGTTCAGCTATATGAAAAAGAGCAGTACATTTAATTACAGACCTACACACTGGCATGCAGAGCCCACTGTGTTTTATTCATGTTTTCAGTAAAAGGAAACCTTTTGATTAAATAAAAAGTGATTTGCAAGGAGTAGTATATCAGCATATTTAAGACCAGCTCAGACCGTGTTACTATTAGCCACATATGAAGCAGATTTCCATATAGGTTGAATAGTTTGCTGCTCCTTATATACATTTTTGTTTTATTTAAAGTTTATTTTTTAAGGGATAAGAATGTTAAGCTTCTGACTAGTCATTAAGTGGTTTAAAGGGACAGGAAAGTCAAAATTGAACTTGAACCCACATTGTCAAATTCACCCATAAAACCCCAACCCCAATAAACAACCGTTAGACATTTCTGGGTATGAAAACCCTGCAGCTTATTTAGTAAACAATCTTAAATTACAACCATAAAACATTTAACTTTTCTAAAACCCAACCACAGTGCTTGCCCTTCTCCAATAACATGCCTTAACACCATTCTAAGGCATGCCCCCAAGTATTAACTCTCCTGATAACCTTACAGAAGGTACCTGCCATAACATAATAGGCGTAAGTCCCTACAAACCGGGGCAAGCACCCAGCCACAGCTCGTCTGCAGGATGAGCACCACCCACCAAAGCCAAAGCCTTTTCAATCCCCTCTTTAATTGAAAAATTGAACAGATGTAAACCCACCTCATTCAGATGAACCCCATCTTTCAAGTAAAAACAGCGCTCAGATTCCACTTCAAACTCCACATGTTGAACACCAAAACCCCCCAACTTTTGAATGTAACAACTCATGATCCTGCTAAGCTTCCTTCTGGAAGCCTCCAATCTCCCCAGGTCCCAAGCCACACCACCTGGCTCTCAATTTTATACCACACTATAACCAGACTCAGAAACAATTGTAACAATCTGTCAAAACCCCATTTTATTCTATCAACTAAATCCTTCTGGGACATGAACACCAAATCATTTTCCCAAGCGTGAACAACCAAAATATGAGGAGGGGCGAAAAACCTAGCATACACCCCTACTTTCCCCACCAGCTGATTCCATCTCATACCCCTAAACTCAAACCACTTCAGCAATCTCATACCCCTAATCCTAAACCACTTCAGCACTATGACCTGAGATTAGGAGCACTCTCTTAAAGGGAGTGCTCCTAATCTCATCTTGTTACCTGTATAAAAGACACCTGTCCACAGAAGCAATCAACCAATCAGATTCCAAACTCTTCACCATGGCCAGGACCAAAGAGCTGTCCAAGGATGTCAGAGAGAAGATTGTAGACCTACACAAGGCTGGAATGGGCTACAAGACCATCACCAAGCATCTTTGTTGAGAAGATGACAACAGTTGGTGCTGTTATTCGCAAATGGAAGAAACAGAAAATAATCTCCACTTTACCTGGAACTCCTAGCATCAGGGTTTAAATTCCCGGGAGGGAATATTATCTGTAGCACTGATACGCTGTGAAGAAGCCGCACTGGAACTTCCTAGCGGCGAAACACGTGTTGCATGTTTTTACATGACTCGGCATCGGCCACCCAAGTAAAACAGAAGTCTTTTAACTACTCCTTTGACCATTTGGCACGGTGATGCAGTCCGGTATGCAAGGTGATATCGATGTGGAGTCTGGATGAGTAAGAAGCGGCAAAGCGGTCATCAGCAGTTAGAAGATATACAAAGCATTTGGAGGTGGTGAGATTTAGAGGGGTCCCTTGGGCGAAAGTATATCTTTCAGTAGGAGTACCCCTGAAGCTGGATTTATTTGATATGCAATAACTTTGCCATTAACACTGACTGCTCTGATACCGCACTCATGCTGGAATGTAACTGCTTTAATTGACTGCTATGCTTGCTACTAGCTTGCATGAATTTGATGCTTTATTGCAACTGACATATCCCAATGCTATACATTAGCTGAATCTGAGCAATACCAACTCTATATACTTCTTGGCTATATGATTACCATCAAGCAATCACCTGCTTAATACCATATGAACTGCTTTCCCAGGATGCCTATGCAATACATGCTGATGCTGAATTTGAGTACAAGTGTTATATTAACTGCGTGAATCTACGGACTTAAGTTTATATGTGTGCCAAATATTGATTCCTCTATTAATGTGCAATATGATATATTTCCTATATGACTTTATGTGCGTTTTTTTGACTGTACTATCATAGGATTACGTTTTCTAGTTATATTGCCCATAGTTTATGCTCTTGCTTCATAGATGTTTATTTTATCTGGGGTCCACTATTACTATGGCCATATGTGTGTGTTTTTAATATATTTAAGGTGTGTTACACATGTGTTTCATAGATTAGCATTTAATAAAGATGTGTATTTTTTCTAATGTATGCATTTCCTTGTTCTTGACCCGTGTGGACTCAGACCACCCTATACATGAAAGATCTTTATTGATTATATATACTTTTTCTTATGGGAAGTGCTGGCTAGGACATCCTTTATTTTTCTTATCTTTTGATTATTTATTTCAATTGCCGATGCCCCCTGTGCACCTTGGGATAAATATATACTCTTAGTTATCCCAGGTTTCCCAATGTGATGGCCATTTTTTTTTTGAGCTGGTATGATCATACAAATATTCTTTATATACAGTATATATATTTCTCAAAAACTATATAGATGATTATATATATATGTATATATATAGTTAAAAATACATAGAAATATTCCCCTATGTGAAGAACATTAGGATGTTAAATATTTACAGTATATACATAGTTAAACACTTTATTATCATATGCTACTTGACTTCAAAGGGCTCCAATGCACTTTTAAATATATGTGTAAATATGTAATCATAAGTATTTATGAGTTTATATGTATATATATATATATGTCTGTAAATACATATATGCACATATAAATACAGTTGTACACAATTCTGAATATATATATATATATATATATATATATAAATTTATTTCATGTAATTGGCAAGAGTCCATGAGCTAGTGACATATGGGATATACAATCCTACCAGGAGGGGCAAAGTTTCCCAAACCTCAAAAATGCCTATAAATACACCCCTCACCACACCCACAATTCATTTTTACAAACTTTACCTCCTATGGAGGTGGTGAAGTAAGTTTGTGCTAAGATTTCTACGTTGATATGCGCTTCTCAGCATTTTGAAGCCCTGCTCCTCTCAGAGTACAGTGAATGTCAGAGGGATGTGAAGGGAGTATCACCTATTGAATGCGATGGTTTTCCTCACGGGAGATCTATTTCATAGGTTCTCTGTCATCTCCTACCTCCCTTTTTCAGATCGACGATATACTCTCATATTCCATTACCTCTACTGATAACCGTTTCAGTACTGGTTTGGCTATCTGCTATATGTGGATGGGTGTCTTTCGGTAAGTATGTTTTTATTACCTAAGACATCCTCAGCTATGGTTTGGCACTTTATGCATTAATATAAAGTTCTAAATATATGTATGGTACTTATATTTGCCATGAGTCAGGTTTATGTATATTTCCTTTTGCAGGCTGTCAGTTTCATATTTAGGGGAAAAACATATATATAATTTTTCTTACCTGGAGTTTAGTCTTTTTTTAAAATTGACTGCTTTTTTCTTTCAATTTCACGGGCAAACTTAGGCCCGCAAGGGCGCAAAATGCCAAAGTTTATTGCGTCATTCTTGACATGAAATTTTTTTGGTGCAAAGGTACGTCCGATGATGCGAATTCGTCATTTCCGGCGACTTTGTTGATGCCGAGTTCCTTGCACAAGGTTGCATCGTTAATGACGCGAGTGTGTTATTTCCAGATGTTGTTAGCGCCAAAAAAAATTCAGTTACGTTGTGCGTCATACTTTTTTTTTTTTTAAATATTTTTTATTTAAATAAATGACAATGAGAACAACAAAAACAGGCAGATAAATAACATCGGTACATAACATAGTATTTTCGATGTATCACATTTTGTAGAGAGGATACACCTAAAGAAGAGAATGCTGAATAACAAGGTCCAGTGTTCAAGTCTCCCATCTTTCCCCACCCGTCTGGGTGGAAGTGCTGTAAACCGAATCTCTTTGGAGAGACTATCACATGTCCAAATGTCTAAGCAGATCAGCATTTAATTTATAATACATAAGACCATAATATAGTTGTTCTAACCAACATCATAATGTAACCATTGTGTGTTTTGAGTAAAGATTATTAGATACCTTTGAGAGCTGTAACGAGTATAAGAGTTAGTAAAAAGAGAAAAAAAAGGGGGGGGAGGGGGGAAGGGGATAAGGGGTTGGGAGGAGGGGGGGCGGATTCATATTAGGGAAAGGATAGGGGTAGGGAGTAGCAGGGTCATTCAGATGATCATAGGGCTTTACAGTGTGAAGGCGCTATAGGGGCGTGGCAAAATACACAGCTAACTTTATTTCGGGCCATATTCCCAGATCATAATCTGGAGGTCTTCCGATCCATGGATGTGGGAGACATATGCCTCCATTGTCTTTACAAATCTTAAAATGTCAACCACCTGTTCCCAAGCGGGCGAGGCCCGTTGAAGCCACATTGGGCTATGGCCAGTTTGATTGCTAGAAATAGGTAGACACAAAATAATTTCTGTGGCAGAGTCAGATATGGAGGTAGGATGTGAAATAGGCAGATGCTTGGCGACTGGAGTATTTGAATGCCTTTCGAGGCGCAATAATGGAATGCCTTTTGCCAAAGCGGCTGAAGCTGCAGACAAGACCACCAAATATGCTGAGGAGTCCCCAGTGCTTCGCATCCTCTCCAACATTTCGGGGAGTTGGCAGGTGAGATTTTAAACAAACGGATAGGCGTCATATGCCACTGTAGCAAGACTTAAAGAAATAACTCATACAGGGTTGTACAATGTATAGCTTTTTTAGTAAGCTGTGCTGCATTCTTCCTTTGTTGTAATTCATGCGAAAAAGCTAAGGAGGTTTCCCAATGTTTAATGGGAGGAGATTTACAAAATACCGGGGGATCCATAATAGCAAGGTATGAGAGAGACAACAGCCTTATAGGAGGAGACAATGAGTCCCACCTCGTTTCCCACCCAGTCTTGGCTCTCGGGGGTGCTCTATCAAAGCCCCAAGATATTAGAAGACTACGTAGTCTCCAAAATTCGAAATGGAGGATAAGGGGTGAGTTGAACTTCCGGAGAAAACCTTGAGAGGTAAGTAACTTATCTCCCATGAAGAGATCTACTACCTTAGTTAGACCCAAATTAGACCAAAGATTCGGGTGAGTATCAGGCAGAGACAAAAGCAACCCTCTCAGAGAGTGAGTCAGTGAGGGGTGAGGTGCAACAGAAGGTAGATTGTGAATCTTGTCCCAAAATTTCAGTTTCGATTTGATGATAGGGTTAGCAAAGATGGTAGGAGGCCCGGAATGCTTGGGAATCCACAGTAAGTCCCTCAGTGCATATCCAACCGGGAGAGATGCCTGTTCGATTTCGGCCCATCTGCTCTTTAAAGTAGAGCCCCATAGGGTCACTTGGGATAATCTAGCAGCTTCATGGTATCGCAGGATGTTAGGAACAGCTGCCCCTCCAGCCAGCACTGGCTGCTGCAGCATACTAGTAGCAATTCTCGGGGCCTTATTGCACCAGATAAATTTATTGCAGAGCTGTTGGAACTTATGGATAAGGGATCTGGGAATTGGGATAGGTAGGGAGCGAAACAGATAGGTTAGTTTGGGGAAAAGGCTCATTTTAAATGCTGCTATCCGTCCTAGCCAAGACAGTGAGGGAACATTCCATGTTTCAGTGGATTTTCCAATGTCTGATAGCAAAGGGGAAAAATTTAAGTCTAGACACCGAGATGTTTGATGTGTGACGTGGACCACAGAAACTTGTATGTATTCCTAAGCATGTCAAGAGTTTCGTCTGGGATATTTATTGTATAGGCTTCTGTTTTAAGAACATTAAGCTTATAGTAACTGACTAAGGCAAATCTCTCCAGTAAGGAAAACAGCTGAGGTAGGGAAGTAAGAGGGTCAAATATAAGCACTGTCAAATCATCGTCGAACAGCGATATTTTCTGTTCTATATGATGTATATCAACCCCCCTGATCTGGGGGCAAGATCGAATAGCCTCGGCCAGTGGTTCCATCATAAGGGCAAATATGAGTGGGGACAACGGGCACCCCTGTCTCGTACCATTTGTTATTGAAAAAGGTTCAGAACAAAATCCCAGACCCCTGACCACTGCTGATGGATTAGAGTAGAGCGCAGCAATCTATGTGATAAAAGGTCCTGGGAATCCGAGCTTCTGCAGCACAGCGAACATATAACCCCAGTCCACCCTGTCGAAGGCCTTTTCAGCATCCAACGACAGGGTGACACAGGGCAGCCGCAACCTATGGGCCTCAAAGAAAACATTCAGGAGTCTTCTAGTGTTGTCGGGCCCCTGACGTCTTAAGACAAACCCCACCTGATCAGGGTCGACTAGTATAGGTAATAGAGAATTAAGTTGCGATGCTAGTATTTTGGCATATAGCTTGACGTCGAGATTTAACAGCGATATAGGCCTATAGCTCCCACAAAGCGTCAAGTCTTTCCCTTGTTTTGGGAGAGTGATAATGGTGGCTTGTAAGAATTCAGCTGGAAAAGCCCCCAGAGAACTTGCCAGTGTGAAAAAGCGCATCAGAATGGGGATCAGTTGTGCTTGAAATTTTTTATAAAATAGATCTGAAAAGCCGTCTGGCCCTGGTGATTTGAAGGCTTTAAGGTCTTAATCTTAATCTCTAATGCCGAGATGGGGTTTTGTAAAAAATCTATTCGGTCTTGAGGTACCCTGGGGAGATTTAAGGTGGTAAGAAACGAGTCAATGACATCGGAGGTTGGGGGGGGAAGCGAGTCATCCTGCTTTAAATTGTACAGGCAAGTGTAATATTCCGCAAAAGCATTCCCAATGTCTTTTGGCTTGGTAACATGTTGTCCTCCCACTTTCAGCATAGGAATACGTGCCGCTGCTGTCTTCTGTCGTAACCTATTGGCAAGCAGTCTATCGGCTTTGTTGCCTTTATGGTAATAAATCTCTTTAAGCCTGAGAAGTCTCACTGCTGACCGTTCATTTTCCAACTTAACTCTCCGCATTTTGAGGTCAATTAGCTGTTTAGATAATGTGATTGTGGGATTTGTTTTATGCTCGTCCGATATCTTGCGAAGGCTCGTAAGGAGTTGTGCCAAAGTTTAGTTTTTTTCTCTGCTGCTGCAATTTTTATAAATGAACCCCGAATATACGCCTTCAACGCAGCCCACAGCGTGAAGTCATCTACCTCGCTTGTGTCGTTTATCAACAGAAACTCTGTTAGATCTTTGGCAATAGAGGCTGCCGTCCCGGGAGATGTAAATAAATAGGGGAGTAATTGCCATGTAGAGGAACGATGAAGTTCCACCGAAGAACGTACAGTGATGTGGACAGGGTCGTGATCCGACCATGAACATTGGGGAATCCAAGCGCGAGTCAAATTATCCAAAAGGTATGGATCGCAAAAAAAGAAATCTATTCACGAATACGATCGGTGTACCGAGGAAAAATAGGTATAGTCTCGGGCAGAAGCGCTAATGGCGCGCCAAACGTCGAACAGGTTAAACTGGTAGATCAGGTTCCGGAATTTATGTGAGAGTTCAATTGCTGGTTTAACTAACTTACGAGTCACATCCGACCGCCTATCCAAATTGGGGTCCCAAACAATATTGAAATCCCCGGCTAGTAGTAAGAGACCTTGACGTACAGCCTCCAATTTCTGGAGAAATTTACGTAGTGAGCGGATATGCTGTTTGTTGGGCCCGTAATAAGAAGCGAGTGTATAAGTAACACCATCCAACCTACAGATAAGCATTAAGTATCTACCTTGAGGATCTGACTCAACAAGAACATTCTCATATGAGACATCTTTATGAATGAGAATAGCTACTCCTCTAGATTTCTGGGAAAAGTTAGCGGCCTCGACCACCGGGAATAGTTTAGATTGAATAGGTAGTTTTGCACCCTTCACCCAGTGAGTTTCCTGGCTAAAAGCCAGATGGGCTTTAGACTTAGCTAAGGATCGAAGAAAAATGCTGCGTTTGGTCGGAGAGTTAAGACCCCTTACATTGTGGGTTATGCAATAGTATGGCATGGTTTCCTTATGTTACCACCTCTCGTGGGAGGGTTGGGAAGGGGGGGTGAATGAGCGGAGGGTGGGGTTCAGAAGGGGGTGGGAAGAAGGGCGTAGGAAAGAGAAAGAAAAAAAAATGAAAAAAAAATTAGAAGGTCAAAATACACTCAGTACAGTCTCTAAACAATGGTATGGGTGAGAAGGAGAAAAAATGAATGCGGTATGTAGAAGAGATAAACCACGTATGTAACCTCTGAAACACAATTTCAGAGTATGTTAAGTGGGGGGGTGACCAATAGTGACCAACAGTAGTAATCGTCAATTAAGCAGTAAACAGAAAAGAAGGATAAGGAGAAACAACAGGAGATGAGAAGAGAGACACACACACACAAAAAGAAAGAAAGAAAAAAGAAACAAGAGAGGAGGGGAGAGGGAGGGAGGAGGCATAGTCTCTGGACCAGGAAAGAGGGAGAAGGGAAGAGAGAGAAGAAAAAAAAAAAAAAGGGGGATAGAAAGGAAATGGGGATTGAGTAAGGTGAGTAGTAAGGGTCATGTTGATGTCATTATGGTGGTTACATTAAATAACAATAATAACTTGAGCAAGAGTAGCAGATAAACTTGTAGGATAAAGTTAAACCTTAACATTGTATTTTGCTGCGTGCAACTTATGAGAGACACATAACATCTGCAGTATAGTAATACAACTGAAATCTCATAATACAATATTGAGGGTAAGGTAAAGCACAGTAATGTTGACAGATAATTATAAGTATAGCACTAAATCACCAGCTAGATGTGAGAAAAGTTGGTCATAGTGACGTATGGGATATACAATCCTACCAGGAGGGGCAAAGTTTCCCAAACCTCAAAAATGCCTATAAATACACCCCTCACCACACCCACAATATATTACAAAGGTGGCATTACAATTATCTTATCTAAGGAAAGCCTATTTATATTCTGGTCATCTTCTCAGGCCTGCAATTTCTTTGGCTGATGTTGCAGCTGCATCAACTTTTTGGTTGGAAAATTTAGCGCAACAAGAATTAGATTCTGATTTGTCTAGCATTGTTCGCTTGCTTCAACATGCTAATCAGTTTATTTGTGATGCCATTTTTGATATCATCAAAATTGATGTTAAATCTATGTATTTAGCTATTTTAGCTAGAAGAGCTTTGTAGCTTAATTCTTGGAATGCTGACATGACTTCTAAGTCTAGATTGCTATCTCTTTCTTTCCAAGGTAATAAGTTATTTGGTTCTCAGTTGGATTCGATTATTTTAACTGTCACTGGGGGGAAAGGAGTTTTTTGCCTCAGGATAAAAGACCTAAGGGTAAATCTAAAGCTTCTAACCATTTTCTTTCCTTTCGACACATTAAGGAACACAAACCTAATCCTTCCCCTAAGGAATCTGTTTACAGTTGGATACCTTCTTCAAATTGGAACAAATCCAAGCCTTTTAAGAAACCAAAGCCAGCCTCCAAGTCCGCATGAAGGTGCGGCCTCATTCCAACTAAGCTGGTAGGGGGCAGATTAAGATTTTTCAAGGATGTTTGGACAAATTCTGTCCAAAATCAATGGATTCTGAGTATTGTCTCTCAGGGGTACCGAATAGGATTCAGAGTAAGACCTCCTGTGAGAAGATATTTTCTCTCATGCATCCCAGCAAATCCAGTAAAGATTCAGGCTTTCCTGAAGTGTGTTTCAGACCTGGAGTGTTCAGGGGTAATCATGCCAGTTCCGTTTCAGGAACAGGGTCTGGGGTTTTATTCAAATCTATTCATTGTCCCAAAGAAAGAAAATTCATTCAGACCAGTTCTGGATCTGAAAAGTTTGAATCGTTATGTAAGTGTACCAACTTTCAAAATAGTGACTATAAGGACTATTCTGCCTTTTGTTCAGCATGGGCATTACATGTCCACAATAGACTTACAGGATGCATATCTACATATTCCGATTCATCCGGATCATTATCAGTTTCTGAGATTCTCTTTTCTAGACAAGCATTACCAATTTGTCGCTCTTCCTTTTGGCCTAGCGTCATCTCCAAGAATCTTTTCAAACGTGCTTGGTGCCCTACTCTCTGTAATCAGAGAGCTGGGTATTGCGGTGTTTCCTTTTTTGGACGATATCTTGGTAATAGCTCAGTCTTTACATTCTGCAGAATCTCACATGAATCAACTAGTGTTGTTTCTTCGAAAACATGGTTGGAGGATCAATTTACCAAAAAGTTATTTGATTCCTCAGACAAGGGTCACCTTTTTAGGTTTCCATATAGATTCAGTGTCCATGACTCTGTCTCTAACAGACAAAAGACGTTTAAAATTGGTTGCAGCCTGTCGGAACCTTCAGTCTCAGTCATTCCCTTCAGTAGCTATGTGCATGGAAGTTTTAGGTCTCATGACTGCAGCATCGGATACGATACCCTTTACTCGTTTTCATATGAGAGCTCTCCAGCTTTGTATGCTGAATCAATGGTGCAGGGATTATACAAGGATATCACAATTAATATCCTTAAATCCCAATGTTCGACTATCTCTAACTTGGTAGTTAAATCACAATTGTTTAGTTTTAGGGGTCTCTTTTCAGTAGCTATGTGCATGGAAGTTTTAGGTCTCATGACTGCAGCATCGGATACGATACCCTTTACTCGTTTTCATGTGAGAGCTCTCCAGCTTTGTATGCTGAATCAATGGTGCAGGGATTATACAAGGATATCACAATGAATATCCTTAAATCCCAATGTTCGACTATCTCTAACTTGGTAGTTAAATCACAATTGTTTAGTTCTAGGGGCCTCTTTTGTTCGTCCAACCTGGACTGTGATCACAACAGATACGAGTCTTTCAGGTTGGGGAGCTGTTTGGGGATCTCTGACAGCACAAGGGGTTTGGAAATCTCAAGAGGCGAGATTACCAATCAATATTTTGGAACTCTGTGTGATTTTCAGGGCTCTTCAGATTTGGCCTCTGTTGAAGAGAGAACCATTCATTTGTTTTCAGACAGACAATATCACAACTGTGGCATATGTCAATCATCAGGGTGGGACTCACAGTCCCCAAGCTATGAAGGAAGTATCCTGGATACCTGCTTGGTTGGAATCCAGCTCCTGACTAATTTCTGAGGTTCATATCCCAGGTATAGACAATTGGGAAGCGGATTATCTCAGCCATCAGACTTTACATCCGGGTGAGTGGTCACTCCATCCAGATGTGTTTTCTCAGGTTGTTCAGATGTGGGGTCTTCCAGAAATAGATCTGATGGCTTCTCATCTAAACAAGAAACTTTACAGGTACCTGTCCAGGTCAAGGGATCCTCAGCCGGAAGCAGTGGATGCGTTGACACTTCCTTGGTGTTATCAACCTGCTTATATTTTCCTGCCTCTAGTTTTTCTTCCAAGAGTGATCTCCAAAATCATCATGGAGCAATTGTTTGTGTTGCTGGTAGCTCCAGCATAGCCTCACAGGTTTTGGTATGCAGATCTTGTTCAGATGTCCAGTTGCCAACCTTGGCCACTTCCATTAAGGCCGGACCTTCTGTCTCAAGGTCCGTTTTTCCATCAGGATCTCAAATCATTAAAATTGAAGGTATGGAAATTGAACTCCTAATGCTTAGCCATAGAGGTTTCTCTGACTCAGTGATTAATACTATGTTACAGGCTCGTAAATCTGTTTCTAGAAAGATTTATTTTCGAGTTTGGAAGATTTATATTTCATGGTGTTCTTCTCATAAATTCTCCTGGCATTCTTTTAGAATTCCTAAAATTTTACAGTTTCTTCAGGTTGGTTTGGATAAGGGTTTGTCTGTAAGTTCCTTGAAGGGACAAATCTCTGCTCTTTCTGTTTTATTTCACAGAAAGATTGCTAAGCTTCCTGATATTCACTGTTTTGTATAGGTTTTGGTTCGTATCAAGCCTGTCATTAAATCATTCTCTCCTCCTTGGAGTCTTAATTTGGTTTTGAAGACTTTACAGGCTCCTCCATTTGAGTCTATGGGGGGTAGTTATCAACGTGTCAACTTTCCTGCCTTCGCCGGCCCAATATGCCCACCTAAGCTCGCCTCACATCGCCGCCGCGGACCTGAAAAATTTCGCCTAAGTTATCAAATAAAGCTGTCAAAAAGCCACGCACCAAGTACGGGGCGATGAGCAGCGGACTGTGAGAGTTATTACTCATCCGATCTCGCTGCTCTTCGGCTTTTTCACAGCTTACTTGCTAGCCTGTCACTAAGTACTCACACTAACTACACTGTTCTACCCCCTATACCGGCGCCCCCGAAGCCTCCCGCAACTAAATAAAGTTACTAACCCCTAAACTGCCGCTCCAAGACCCTGCCGCAACTCTGATAAATGTATTAACCCCTAAACCGCCGCTCCTAGACCCTGCCGCAACTCTGATAAATGTATTAACCCCTAAACCGCCGCTCCCGGACACCGCTGCCACCTACATTATACCTAGTAACCCCTATCCTGCCCCCCCTATACCGTCGCCCTCTATAATAAAGTTATTAACCCCTATCCTGCTGATCCCGCACCTCGCCGCAACTAAATAAATAGTTTAACCCCTAAACCGCCACTCCCAGACCCTGCCGCAACCTATATTAAATTTATTAACCCCTATCCTGCCCCTCCTACACCATCGCCACCTATATTAAATTTATTAACCCCTAATCTGCCCCCCTACACCGTCGCCACCTATAATAAATTTATTAACTCCTATCCTGCCCCCCACTACACCGCCGCCACTGTAATAAATTTATTAACCCCTAAACCTAAGTCTAACACTAACCCTAACACCCCCCCTAACTTAAATATTACTTAAATAAATCTAAATAATATTTCTATTATGAACTAAATTAATCCTATTTAAAACTAAATACTTACCTTTAAAATAAACCCTAATATAGCTACAATATAAATAATAATTATATTGTAGCTATCTTAGGATTTATTTTTATTTTACAGGTAACTTTCAATTTATTTTAACTAGGTACAATAGCTATTAAATAGTTATTAACTATTTAATAGCTTACCTAGCTAAAATAAAGAGAAATTTACCTGTAAAATAAAAACTAACCTAAGTTACAATTACACCTAACACTACACTATCATTAAATAAATTATTCCTATTTAAAACTAAATACTTACCTGTAAAATAAACCCTAAGATAGCTACATTAATAATTACATTGTAGCTATTTTAGGATTTATATTTATTTTACAGGTAACTTTGTATTTATTTTAGCTAGTTAGAATAGTTATTAAATAGTTATTAACTATTTAATAACTACCTAGCTAAAAGAAATACAAAATTACCTGTAAAATAAATCCTAACCTAAGTTACAATTAAACCTAACACTACACTATCATTAAATTAATTAATTAAATAAATTAACTACAAATAACTGCAATTAAATACAATTACATAAACTAACTAAAGTACAAAAAATAAAAAAAGCTAAGTTACAAAAAATAAAAAAAATAAGTTACAAACATTTTAAAAATATTACAACAATGTTAAGCTACTTACACCTAATCTAAGCCCCCTAATAAAATAACAACCCCCCCAAAATAAAAAATGCCCTACCCTATTCTAAATTAAAAAAGTTCAAAGCTCTTTTACCTTACCAGCCCTTAAAAGGACCCTTTGTGGGGCATGCCCCAAAGAATTCAACTCTTTTGCCTGTAAAAGAAAAATACAACCCCCCCCAACATTAAAACCTACCACCCACATACCCCTAATCTAACCCAAACCCCCCTTAAAATAACCTAACACTAATCCCCTGAAGATCATCCTACCTTTAGTCGTCTTCACTCAGCCGAGCAGCGATGGAACTGAAGAGGAGACCCGGAGCGGAAGAAGTTATCCTCCAAGCGGCGCTGAAGAAATCTTCCATCCGATGAAGTGATCCTCCAAGCGGCGCTGAAGAAGTCTTCCATCCGGGCAATGTCATCTTCCAAGAGGTGCTGAAGAAGTCTTCTATCCGGGCGATGTCATCTTCCAAGCGGGGTCTTCAATCTTCATCCTGTTCCGATCAGCCAATAGAATGCGAGCTCAATCTGATTGGCTGATTGGATCAGCCAATCGGATTGAACTTGAATCTGATTGGCTGATTCCATCAGCCAATCAGATTTTTCCTACCTTAATTCCGATTGGCTGATAGAATCGGCCAATCAGAACTGAAGGGACGCCATCTTGGATGACGTCCCTTAAAGGAGCCTTCATTCGTCGGTAGTCCGTCGGTAAAGAAGGATGTTCCGCGTCGGCGGGATGAAGATTGAAGACCCGGCTTGGAAGATGACATTGCCTGGATAGAAGACTTCTTCAGCGCCTCTTGGAAGATGACATCGCTCGGATGGAAGACTTCTTCAGCGCCGACTGGAGGATCACTTCATCAGATGGAAGATTTCTTCAGCGCCCCTTGGAGGATAACTTCTGCCGCTCCGGGTCTCCTCTTCGGTTCCATCGCTGCTCGGCTGAGTGAAGACGACTAAAGGTAGGATGATCTTCAGGGGATTAGTGTTAGGTTATTTTAAGGGGGGTTTGGGTTAGATTAGGGGTATGTGGGTGGTGGGTTTTAATGTTGGGGGGGTTTGTATTTTTCTTTTACAGGCAAAAGAGCTGAATTCTTTGGGGCATGCCCCCACAAAAGGCCCTTTTAAGGGCTGGTAAGGTAAAAGAGCTTTGAACTTTTTTAATTTAGAATAGGGTAGGGCATTTTTTTATTTTGGGGGCTTTGTTATTTTATTAGGGGGCTTAGATTAGGTGTAAGTAGCTTAAAATTGTTTTAATATTTTTAAAATGTTTGTAACTTATTTTTTTTATTTTTTGTAACTTAGCTTTTTTTTGTACTTTAGCTAGTTTATGTAATTGTATTTAATTGTAGTTATTTGTAGTTAATTTATTTAATTCATTTAAAGATAGTGTAGTGTTAGGTTTAATTGTAACTTAGGTTAGTTTTTATTTTACCGGTAAATTTCTCTTTATTTTAGCTAGGTAAGCTATTAAATAGTTAATAACTATTTAATAGCTATTGTACCTAGTTAAAATAAATTGAAAGTTACCTGTAAAATAAAAATAAATCCTAAGATAGCTACAATATAATTATTATTTATATTGTAGCTATATTAGGGTTTATTTTAAAGGTAAGTATTTAGTTTTAAATAGGATTAATTTAGTTCATAATAGAAATATTATTTAGATTTATTTAATTAATATTTAAGTTAGGGGGGTGTTAGGGTTAGTGTTAGACTTAGGTTTAGGGGTTAATAAATTTATTACAGTGGCGGCGGTGTAGGGGGGGGCAGGATAGGGGTTAATAAATGTATTATAGGTAGCGACGGTGTAGGGGGGGCAGGATAGGGGTTAATAAATTTAATATAGGTTGCGGGGGTCCGGGAGCGGCGGTTTAGGGGTTAAACTATTTATTTAGTTGCGGCGAGGTGCGGGATCGGCAGGATAGGAGTTAATAACTTTATTATAGTGGGCGGCGGTATAGGGGGGGCAGGATAGGGGTTACTAGGTATAATGTAGGTGGTGGTGGGCTCCGGGAGCGGCGGTTTAGGGGTTAATATGTATAGAGTAGCTTGCGGTGGGCTCCGGGAGTGGCGGTTTAGTGGTTAACATATTTATTATAGTGTCGGTGGGCTCCAGGAGCGGCGGTTTAGGGGGTAATAACTTTATTTAGTTGCAGCGGTGTAGGGGGACAGATTAGTGGTGTTTAGACTCGGGGTACATGTTAGGGTGTTAGGTGTAGACAGCTCCCATAGAAATCAATGGGATGTCTGGCAGCAGCGAACTTGTACTTTCGCTATGGTCAGACTCCCATTGATTCCTATGGGATCCGCCGCCTCCAGGGTGGCGGATTGAAAACCAGGTACGCTGGGCCGTAAAAGTGCCGAGCGTACCTGCTAGTTTTTTGATAACTAGCAAAAGTAGTCAGATTGTGCCGCACTTGTGTGCGGAACATCTGGAGTGACGTAAGAATCGATCTGTGTCGGACTGAAGTTTACGTCACAAAATTCTACTTTTGCCGGTCTCTAGCCTATAACTAAGGCGAATCAGCCTCGCCACAAATACACTGCGGAATTCCAGCGTATTTGAGGTTGACGGCTTGATAACTAGGCCCCTATGTATTCTTTGGACATTAAACTACTTTCTTGGAAAGTGTTGTTCCTTTTGGCCATCTCTTCTGCTAGAAGAGTTTCTGAACTATCTGCTCTTTCTTGTGAATCTCCTTTTCTGATTTTTCATCAGGATAAGGTGGTTTTGCGGACTTCATTTAAATTCTTACCTAAGGTTGTGAATTCTAACAACATTAATAGAGAAATTGTTGTCCCTTCCTTGTGTCCTAATCCTAAGAATTCTTTGGAGAGATCCTTACATTCTTTGGATGTGGTAAGAGCTTTGAAATATTATGTTGAAGCTACTAAAGATTTCAGGAAGACTTCTAGTCTATTTGTTATCTTTTCTGGTCCTAGGAAAGGTCAGAAGGCTTCTGCCGTTTCCTTGGCATTGCGGTTAAAGCTTTTGATTCATCAAGCTTATTTGGAGTCGGGTCAAGCCCTGCCTCAGAGAATTACAGCTCATTCTACTAGATCAGTTTCCACTTTGTGTGCTTTTAGGAATGAAGCTTAAATTGATCAGATTTGCAAAGCAGCAACTTGGTCTTCTTTGCATTCATTTACTAAATTCTACCGTTTTGATGTATTTGCTTCTTCGGAAGCAGTTTTTGGTAGAAAAGGTCTTCAGGCAGCTGTTTCAGTTTGATTCTTCTGCTTATGTTTTAAGTTTTTTTCCTTTCATTTATGAGAATAAACTTATCTTTTGGGTTGTGGATTAATTTTCTTCAGCGGAAAATGGCTATTTTTATTTTATCCCTCCCTCTCTAGTGACTCTTGCGTGGAGTTCCACATCTTTGGTATTGCTATCCCATACTTCACTAGTTCATGGACTCTTGCCAATTACATGAAAGAAAACATAATTTATGTAAGAACTTACCTGATAAATGAATTTCTTTCATATTGGCAAGAGTCCATGAGGCCCACCCTTTTTATGGTGGGTATGATTTTTTTTGTATAAATCACAATTATTTCCAAATTCCTTTGTTGATGCTTTTTACTCCTTTCTGTATCACTCCACTACTTGGCTATTCATTAAACTGAATTGAGGGTGTGGTGAGGGGTGTATTTATAGGCATTTTGAGGTTTGGGAAACTTTGCCCCTCCTGGTAGGATTGTATATCCCATACGTCACTAGCTCATGGACTTGCCAATATGAAAGAAATGAATTTATCAGGTAAGTTCTTACATAAATTATGTTATATATACAGTACATACATATACATATTTAGACATGTGTATGACTGTATGTATGGATCTCCATGTTAAAGCCCTTTGTAGACCTTTTTTTCTAACACCTGAGACCTTATATCTTTGAGCCCTTATCATTTTTCATGTAATTTTTAAAAAATATTTTTATAAGATAGTGTTATTATAATTGTAACTGTACTTTAAAATGTATTTGTGATATGTTTTATGCAACTTTCTTGTCTTGCTCAAGCCAATGCGTTTACTTTCAACTTGTAATATCGTGCTACTTCCAATGTGTGCAAAGAACCGCAATATACCTCTTTTTGCATGTGCACAATAATAAGTCATAATCTAGTCCTTTCTTAGATTTTAATTATATTACATTATAGTTCATATATAAATTTTTGATGAAAACCCTATTTGTCCACTAAAAATCAATATATTATAAGTGTGAATGCACTCAATGTGAAAGAAGTAAATTATGGTTTAACAAACATATAGCTCAAAACCTAATTTTTGTTTATGTTCAGAACTTGGACAATTGCCTCCGTCCTTAAAGGGACACTAAACCCAATTTTTTTCTTTCATGATTCAGATAGAACATGCAATTGTAAGCAACTTTCTAATATACTTCTATTACCAAATTTTCTTCGTTCTCTTGGTATCTTTATTTGAAAAGCAGGAATGTACACTTTGGAACAGGACCATTTTTTGGTTCAGCACCTGGGTATCGCTTGCTTATTGGTGTCTAAATGTAGTAACCAATCAACAAGTGTTACCCTGGGTGCTGAAAAAAAATGGACCGGCAACTTTGCTTGCATTTCTGCTTTTTCAAATAAAGATACAAAGAGAACTAAGAAAAACATTGGTAATAGGAATAAATTAGAAGATTGCTTAAAATTGCATGCCCTAATCTGAATCATGAAAGACATTTTTTTTGTTTAGTATCCCTTTAAGGGGTTAACCTGAATGCAATTGAAGAGATAAAACAGTGAGACACACATGCATTCAAAGCACAGAGTGTGTAAAATCACAATCACAAATACAGTGCTGTTTACAAAATCTAAATGCACTAAACACAGATTAGAAAGTGCAAATCTTAAATAAAACTTAAAGGACAAAACCTGCAGTCTAAAGTTAAATAAAATACAAAACACAAAGCCCAGATTACAGGGTGCACTATCAATATCACTGATCCGCGCCCAGAAAGCGTACAATCTAGTTTTACAAATGAATGGTAAAACAGAATTACCAGAGAATGTTTAGCAGGACCGACATTTCTTAAACTCCCACTATTCTTTCAATGGATAATGTGTCTGTGCCTAATGTTGCTCATATTACGTTAAGTGTGCACTAAAAAAGTTAGCTTAACTTGAGACCTGAATTAAACTGTTAGGGCTAGAATAAAAGTATAACAAAACACATCTAAAACATATTAAAGTTTAATTAACACTTTTATATATATATATATATATATATATATATATATATATATACATATATATATATATATATATATATATATATATATATACACATATAAATGTACACATATTAAATGCAAGATATATGCTTATTATTTAAATACAGTATATCTATGAAAAGTGTTTTTAAGGAATATGGTATATATGACAAGGCAATTGAAAGGGAAGGGCTCATATATTTGTGTATATTTGCATTTGTGTATGTATATATATATATATATAATCAATGTAAATTTTTGCATAGGAAACTAGCACATCTAGGCAAGATTCCCCGCTTGCCTAGATGTGCTAGTTTCCTATGCAAATATTTACATTGATTTAATTTTAAAACATGGAGGATTTTAATTTCAGTTTTTTATCTCCCCCCATAATTTTAAATAATGTTATTTATATATATATATATATATATATATACAAATAAATAAATACATATATATGTGTGTGTGTGTGTGTGCATTTATGTGCATGTATGTGTGTATGTTTATGCACACATACATACATAAATACATACACTTACATACACACATACACACATTTATATACAGTTTTGAGCCCTTCACTGTCAAACACCTTTTTAATTGAAATGTTATTTTTATTTGTACACACACACTTGCACGTATATATATCCATATAGATATATAGCTATAGAGATATATATTTATAATATAGTATATATATATATAAAATAAAAATATTTTCTACTTAGAGAATTGAGCTCATAGGGGCAAAATTATCAAGCTCTGAATGGAGCTTATTAACCCTGTTTTTGTGCGAGCCTTCAGGCTCGCCGAAAACAGCAGTTATGAAGCTCCATAACTTGTCCGCCTGCTCTGAGGCTGCGGACATCAATCCGCCCGATCGGGCGAATTGACACCCCCTGCTAGCAGTCGATTGGTCGCGAATCTGCAGGGGGCGGCATTGCACAAGCAGTTCACATGAACTGCTTGTGCAATGATAAATGCCGACAGCATATGCTGTCGGCATTTATCAATGTGCGGCGGACATGATACGCTCCATAGTATAACGTCCGCTCGCACTTTCATAAACCGACCCCATAGTAAGAAAATGTGTGGTTTGAGATGTATCTTTTTTTCCTTTTTTAATTAAACCAGCAATTATTGTTTATTAGTGTGTGAATGTAGCATGTGCAAAAACTTTAACATTAAAATAAAAAAAATCACTGCAAACAGCCAAGGTATGCCACTCGCTAAAATGGAAAAAAGGAATTTTCAAGTGGTCAAGGTTATAAAATGAGGTAAATCCAAAAATCAAGTGAAAATAAATTTGTAAATTATTTTCTGATGGTTCAAATGAATCCAGGGTGATTTTCATCTGCCAACACCAAATTAGCAAGACAGTTTATGAAGCAAAGGTTTAAAATATCAAATGAGCGAACCTGCAACCGATCGGAGCTTTCGCATCATAATAAATCTTGTAAAGAAATTTTGGTAAAGTTTTTCACTTTGTGAAAAATATCACAGAAACCCTCAATTACGATGATCAATTAGATGTTGAGCTTATCTGATGTGACTATACGCCTTCTAACTAATTAATTTATCATTAATGCTCAAACAGGTTGACGTGCTGAAAAGAACACATTAGTTACATTTTATAATGCAATAGATATACGTTTTTATCCATTAACAAGGTAGATAGATTTGGAGATAGGAGGTCCTGTTCAATAGCAAGTAAACTATATTTAAAGGAATAAACTGGTTTGATGAAAGAAGAAAAATATATTTTTAATAGTAGAGACAGGAAGAAACATTGCTAAATGGACATAAAACTCAGAGTTTTTCTTTCATGATTCAGATAGAGCATAGATTTTTAAACAACTGTTCAATTTACTTCTGTTATCTAATTTGCTTAGTTCCTTTGGTATCCTTTGTTGAAAGGCATACATAGGTAGGCTCAGGAGCAGTAATGCACTACTGGGAGCTAGCTGCTGATTGGTGGCTGCACATATACTTATCTTATGATTGGCTCACCATATGTGCTCAGATAGCTCCTAGTCGTGTATTGCGGATACTTCACCAAGTGAATGAAGCTAATTTGTTAATAGAAGAAATTTAGAAAGTTGCTTAAAAATGTATGTTCTATCTTAAAAAAAATGTGAGTTTCATGTCTCTTTAATTGTAGACATGAAAAAAAATCTAATAGAGAAACCAAATGAACGAATTCATATATTTTGTATTTGTTCATTTAGTTAATGGACACATTTCATACAAAGTATTCTAAATTTGTTAATCTTTTGCAAACCACATTTTTACACGTCTAGTTAATAGTATCAGGTCTTAGTGCAGAGATGGGGACCGGCCCTGATGTTTCAGAACTACATTACCCATGATGCTTAGGCACTCTGAAGTACAGTTGAGCATCATGGGAAATGTAGTTCTGAAACATCTGGAGGGCCAAGGTTCCCCATACCTGGCTTAGTGGGTTATTGAACTGTGTTAGGATTGGTCATAAACTAGGGACAGCATTGTTGAATACTTTAAAAAAAGTACAAGCAATTACAATGTAATTTTACAGTAGCAATAAGTACAAGGCTTTGCAGAGGGGCAACACGCGATAAACAAGCAGTGAAATAAGATGCATTGCAGAAGGGCTATGTGTATAAGGCATTGCCAGCTAGTACAGTATAGTAATAGACAATTCTGAAAATGAGAAGAAAATATTTTACAATATACTTGCTAAGGAATTGCTGTATTTTGTCAGTGTATTGTTAAAGAAAATTACAAGATTTTACATCAATTACATCAATTTTGGTGGATATATAGAATTACATGAGACAATAGGGAGTTTTGCAGGACACCAAGTGGTACATGCTGGATCGTACACTCCTACTGCACCACCAAGGAGATTGTGATGCACAATTCAGCACCTTGTGAAGAGGAATATTTTTGGTAATGGCTATGTGGTAATTGAGTATCTGCTTTGGAGGGAAATGTGAAGACTGTTTAGTCTTTAGTGGTGGTTTTAATAATGCTGGGGATTGTGGGGTTTATTGGTAGTGATATTGTCTAGGAGGGTGTTTAAAGGTAAAATTACTTAGCATGTCAGGCACAGGGATCATATAAGGGTTAAAGGGACATGAAGCCCAAAATTATTCTTTCATGATTTAGGTAGAGCATAGAATTTTAAATAACTTTCTA
This sequence comes from Bombina bombina, assembly GCF_027579735.1. NCBI lineage: Eukaryota > Metazoa > Chordata > Amphibia > Anura > Bombinatoridae > Bombina > Bombina bombina. Next base: position 389,694,827 of record NC_069500.1, read on the forward strand.
GTTTGCTTCTGTTATCAAATTTGTTTTATTCTCTTGTTATCATTTGATGAAGGAGCAGCAATGCACTACTGGTTTCTAACTGAATACATGGGTGAGCCAATGACAACCAGTATATATATATGCAGCCCCCATTCAGCATCTAGAACCTAGGTTCTTTGCTGCTCCTGAGCTTACCTAGATAAACCGTTCAGAAAAAGGATAACAAGAGAAGCAAGTAAATTAAATAATAGAAGTTAATTGGAAAGTTGTTTAAAATTGTATGCTCTGTCTAAACCATGAATGTTTAATTATGACTTTACTGTCCCTTTAATGGTAGTGGGGGCTGTGTCGTAGTTAAGGTTATTATCAGTCTAGGAAGCCAGGTCATCTGTGGTTAATAGTGGTGGAGAATTAGTTGAAGTTAGGGATTCAGGTCTATAATCTTGGTATCTCTGTGTGACATAAAGAATAGAGATAATATAGTGGCCTGGCTCAGTATTTCCATATTGGACTTGTCATACCAACCATCCTTACCAAGTCACTAGGTTTTGAAGACTTATATTGCTTGCTGTCATGTGATATAGGAGTCCTTAACTATACACATATCTCTCCCTCTTTACTCAACCAGATTTCTGACTGCCTCTCTGCAATTTCCTCTTGAATGTCTTCACACTACCTCCAACTCAATCTGTCCAAAACTGAGCTGGTTCTTATCCCACACTCTTCGAGACATCCAACACCTGACATTTCTCTGACGGTTGGAGACTCTATTCTCAACACCTCACCCCAGGTCCGCTATCTTAGGGTCACACTAGACTCAGAACTCACATTCAACCCACATATACAATCACTTACCAAATCCTGCCGTTCACACCTACGCAACATTTCCAGAATTCGCCCCTTCCTTACTCAAAAAACTACAAAAATACTTATTCATTCCCTCACTTTGTCACGCATTGATTATTGCAATATACTCCTAAATGGCCTTCCAAAACACCGCCTCTCCTCCCTCCAATCTATTATGAATGCTTCTGCTAGACTCATCCACCTAAGTCGCCGATCTACATCAGCTGCTCCGCTCTGCCAGTCTCTACACTGACTCCCCATAAACTACAGAATACAATTTAAAGTATTAACCCTAACTTACAAAGCACTCAAAAGTTTAAATCCCAACTATATTTCCTCTCTCATCATGAAATATTCCCCATCCCGTCCTCTTCAATCAACCTCTGACCTACGTCTCTACACTCTTGTTATCTCTGCGTCCCACTCCTGCATCCAAGACTTTGCACGTGCTGCTCCTGTCCTCTTGAACTCTCTACCCCGCTCCATAAGACTGTCTCCAACCTTGTATAGCTTCAGACACTCCTTGAAAACTCACCTATTCAGAGAGGCTTACGCTTACCATCTCTCCTCCATCCCTCATCCAAACCAAACTAATATATGTACATGAACTGCCTGACTCACTGCTGCAAATACAACCAATGTAACAAGCTACCCCAACCTTATGTCTCTGCACCCTTAAATTATAGACTGTGAGCTCTCCGGAGCAGGGCCCTCTTCCTCCTGTACTAGATTTGTTTAGTTTTGTTATGTTTTGTATTTTATCACAAATCTTTGTCATTGTATACCCCCATCATTGTACCCAGCGCTACGGAATTTGGCGGCGCTTTACAAATAAATGATAATAATAATAATAATACATATTAGTTTCTACACGCCCCCTTATCCTTTTGTTGGTGTGTTTGTTTAACTACCTCAATGTTGGAATAAAGTTCCGTTTTGTTTGAGAGACCACGTGTGCTGCCTCTTCTGTTCTTCTACTATTCTTATGCCCATGAGTATGTATGAGGCTCATATACTCATGGTCATAAGAATAGTAGAAATAAATGTGTATAGTTAAGGGGAGAGTATGACTGAACATTTTATGTAGGAATTTAAAAAAGATCAGAAAAAAAGAAATTAAAGTTGTAGAGTAGCTGTTTTTGAGGTACAAAAGAGTAGATAATATATAGACTACAATGTCAACAGAAGTGGCCAAATACACTTCTACTATTTAAAAATGATGGGATATGCCTATTACTTCCTGAGTAACAATATATTTTTAGTTTGAGTGCATCAGTAACGTAAATGGACCTTCTGTTTTCACAGCCTATTGACTAGATCATATTATTCTTCAACAGGCAGTAAAAACAAAACTCTCCAGTAAACCCTGGGAAGATATTTTCTGTTCATAGCAATTAAGTTTATAATCTATACACATTTTCCTACATTTCTCACTAGAGAGAAAACTCTAATACCTGTGTCCATTTTTCAAATAATATTATATTGTATGACAATGTATTCTCCTTAAAAACTTTATAATGTAACACAGTTTAAATATAGTAATATATATTTTTGGTAAATATACAGGTATATTCGGTGTAATATATATTTTTGGTAAATATACAGGTATATTCGGTGTAATATATATTTTTGGTAAATATACAGGTATATTCGGTGTAATATATATTTTTGGTAAATATACAGGTATATTCGGTGTAATATATATTTTTGGTAAATATACAGGTATATTCGGTGTAATATATATTTTTGGTAAATATACAGGTATATTCGGTGTAATATATATTTTGGTAAAAAAAAGCAATGTTGATGGAAGAGGTTTTTTTTCTTCGTATCTCTGTTATTTCACTTTAGTACTTTGCCTTTCTCTAATCCTATTACATCTAATTTTTTTCAAATTTAATTTGGGTCCTTTCTGTAACCATTTCTGATAGCAAAAACTCTCATGTACAAAATATGTGGTTTTTATATCACTTGGATTTTTTGCAGATTTAATTAATATGGGAACGTCCTAGGTTTTCCTAATACAAAAATACATCTGTCTCTCTATAAAATTGTAACAGTGCAGAAATATTCAGTCAGATTAACCCTTTAGTAACAATACACATTTCAGTACTATTAGGAAGCTATTGTAACTGATTTTAGAGGTAGATATTATTTTTAACTTGGATTTATTTCAGATCAATATAGTTAAGTTTAGCTAAAAATAAGAAATTAAAATTATTACTAATATTTTTTAGCAGATTCGTTATAAATTAGAGTTTGCTCTGTTTTACATTTAGCAGACTAAATAATTTTTTTCTCACATTCACTAGTACCATTGTTTCTTGACTGTTTCATGATGGTATAAAACAGACATAATATACTTATAATAATATAGAAATCAATGTACCTTATCTCACATAATGCAAATTATGCTTTACATAGTCTTTTTTTTTTTTTAAATTGTACTACAGAGATGTTTAACTTAGAGGGTTAAAATAGCAGCACTTTATAACACTCTGCTCTGTTCCCAGGTTTCCGGGTCTTGATCTCTGCCTCACATTACTGGCCCCTGGAGGTTGTGAATGGAATTCATGAGCTGCGTCAGCCCAATGAAGGCACAACCAGTCCTGAGAATGAAAATGATATAAGTATGTGTGGCATATGCCATGTTAGTAGGAAAATGTATCATAACCCTGTTTTTTTCTGATCAGAATTTGAACTTATGGCAGATCTCAGAGCTGTTAGTAAATGTTCTATCTATCTAGAACAGCAAACACAGATCGTTTAGCATTTTGTTAGTCAAAAAGTATTGGTTGAAATATATATGTTATATCTACCAAATCTACACACACGCACACATATTTATAGACTGACTATATATATATATATATATATATATATATATATATATATATATATATACATACACACATTTAGAAGCCCTTGTTGTTTGATAAAAAATGTGTGTATAAATACATGATATACTGAACCCTGTAATGAATACACTGTACCAATACAGCAAAATATTTTGACATTTTTGATTTATGATGTTACATATGTATTATAAATTATTTGGGCTGTTCATTTGCATTTATGTTATGAATTAGCTAAATTGTCCAGGATATTTAATGCATTGTACTAAATATACAGCTTTTACTTCTATGAATTTTACTGAATGGTGAAAAATCATTTAATAATTATTGTTTGCAAATCTTCAGAGACCTTAGATAGAGGCATACAAAATGTTTTTTTTCCCCACCCAGAATATGATTAAGTCGGTTTCCTCATATATGTGAGTTAGAGAGCATTTTCACTTGTATGACTAATAAATGAGTTCAAAACTAGTAATCAATTGATTATGCTGATCATCAATGTTCTTAGTTCAAGTAGGATTTCTTCACAGGCATATTTTTCATCTACAATGCAATTGCTGTTTTCCTAAACCTGTCTTGTTATTTTATTCTATGGTCAGAAGAAGATGAATAAAAAACATGTCAGAAATCAAAGTTGCTGAAATCCATCAAAAAATATAGGAGTGGATTGAATTCATTCTTTGTAGAATGGATGATTAGGATTATTTTCTAATATTAAAACTTCACGATCAAACAGCAGCAATTTCCGCAGCAGAGATCAGTTGATGCAATATAATGAAATGGCCTAGCTTACACAAACAGACAACAGCAATTGCAATAAATATTTTAAACTAAGTAGTAAATTGCTGAGTGGGACGTAGATCCAGAATTGTATTCATTGACATGGATACCCCTGTTGTTGTTAAATTGAGAAGAAAACGAATAGGACTATAGAGCAAAAAGAGACACAGACCTTATAGGAATTGAAATATGATGAAACGAGCACTAGAAAAAGGGCAACTGTGAAGATACTGATTGTATAATTTCAAATTAGAGGATGGAAAGCAGGTATAGTTTGAATGTAATCCTTAAAAGGTTGCCAAGTAACAAGGATATGGTCTACAGTCAGAATGTTATCATATGACTTAAAGAAAATAAAGTGGGAATCATGAACAGGTAACCGCCATGCCATAGTTGATAACAGTAAAAAGTGAAAGCACAGGGGGCGGAGCCGATAGCTGAAGCGGCTGGATGTGTTTTCTCTGAGCTCCTGGCTACAAAACTAAATAGAAGGACTTAATCTTCAAATACTAGCTTTATATAGGATCTACATTTTGGAAAATACTGCTGAAGATTGCTGGAGTCCAGATTCTTGCTTTGGAGCCACACATCTAACCTATGCTATTCAGCACAGCAAAACAGTGAATGACCACATGGCACTAGCACAACTTGGCGTGGTGAGAGCCGCCATTTAACGATAACACCTATCCCTGCAAAAACACAAACAGGTCTACAGGTCTTTTTGATGTGGCTCACAATCTATGGAGCTTAGGTTACTGCATGATAACCCCCCAGGCAATTGGGTTACTGAGCTGCTAGGTAATGGACAGATAGCTCAACATGCTAAGGCACTGTGGCTGAGCTCTGTAGCAACACAAGGGTTGCAGGTTTGATCCCCGGTGAGGTCCAATCAGCCTTTCGTCCTTCCGAGGTCGATAAAATGAGCAGCGCCTTGAGACCCTTATGGGTGATTAGCTGCGCTTTACAAGTACCCAATACATACATCCGCTGGTCATTTGTTTGCACTTATAATGGGTAGGTTATAGGAGAAAGTCATCTAGTGAAGTAGGTACTTAAGAAGTCCCTTTTAAAAACTGTATTTACTCTCTGAGATCATGGCTTCAAATGGAAATTGTCTATGCAAAGACTAAGAGTGGGTTTTATGTGTTTTACGAATCCACTTATTTTCACAGGGAGACAGGGTAAGCCTGGACATATCATATTTGGGCTCAAACCTGTGACAGAATCTTCTCATATGTTTTTGAAGTTCTCCAAGGAAAAGAACATTTTAAGGATGTAACAAGACTATGAGGATGAATACGGAAGATGCTTAGATAGAGCTGAAAGTTGCATGATATTTAGAGAATTACTTGTACAGTTGGCACTACCTTAAATTCTCTTCCATCTTCTCTTGTACACTTTTTTATTTCCTTGATATAACAAGGTCTAAATAGCATTATGAGCTTCTTAAAATAAACTTATCTGGTTCTCTTTGTAGATATGAAAAGATGATCTTAAATGTTAATTTTGTTTTGATGGATTATGTCAGAACTCGCAGTTGCAGACATTTAAGAAAAAGACAAATTCTTTACGCTTGGTCACAAAAGGGTAGGGTATCAGTAAAATGAGAAACATCCCCTAAAATCTGCCATAGGGTTTGTAAGCATTGTAAACAATGGAGGCAGTAGAAATCTGAACATGAAAAATCTGAATCTATAACTTAGAGAGACCAGTGGTCACTATGAACTTGTTTTGCCTTCAGACTTCATGAAATGGCTTATTTGAAACCTGAGAGCAGCAAAGCCCAGCAGCTGGAAGTCAAGTACTAAAAATGAACTACAAAATCAGATAAAGAAGCCAGCTAGAACAACGTCTAGCATAAAAAAACCTTTAAAGAAAAAGTCAATAAGAAAGCCCAAAGTCACAAGATCAAACAATACAGATTTTTTTTTTTTTTTACAGCAATGGATCAACTAAGTACTTACTGACTCAAGAGTGAAAAATAAGTAAGATTTCAACCAAGGTTAATGGCACTGAAAATCAAGAATTTAAAATGAACTACCTGCAAAAAAGCATAGATATGCAAATAAATGGGTACTTGAATTAAACGGTCACCTTGGTATACAGGAAAACAGCATAAGAACACAGGTTTTAACTGATTAAGAACCTTAGACCCTAAACAGCATTTAAAAGTAAATGTTATAGAACAGATACTTTTAGTAACAGATACTTTAAACGTGTACAAATAATAAACACATTTATGCTATTAACATGCATTTTATACCAATGCTTTTGTTTAATCTTGGTAAACTTGGGATGCGAAATTGGTTTATGATATTTATTAATAATAATAATAATAATAATAATAATAATGTATTATTTAATGCAGCTCAAAAGTGAAAGGATATAAGAGTGTATTCCTACCCCTAAACCTAAGCCTAACCCTACCCCTAAACCTAACCCTAAACCTAACCCTAACGTAACCCTAACTTTAACATAATTAATATAGATCTAAATTATACTTACGATTATTAACTAAATAATACCTATTTAAAACTAAATACATACTTACCTGTGAAATAAAACCTAAGCTAGCCACAATATAACTAATAGTTATGTTGTAACTAGTTTAGGTTTTATTTTTATTTCACAGGTAAGTTGTTTGTTGATCACCTTCTTAAGAGCTGACTACAACAGTGCAACTCTTGGCAGGGCCCTCTACCCATTTGATCCCTATAATTGTTTTGTTGTACTCCGCCTTTGTTTATAGCGCTGCGGAATCTGTTGGCGCTCTACAAATAACCGATAATAATAATAATACATTTGTATTTATTTTAACTAGGTAGACTAGTTAGTAAATAGTTATTAACTATTTAATAACTACCTAGTTAAAATAAATACAAAATTACCTGTGAAATAAAACCTAAGCTACCTTACACTAAAAACTAAAATTACAAAAAATAAAAAACCTACCATTACAAAAAATAAAAAACCTAATATTACAAAAAATAAGAAAAACCTACCATTACAACAAAAAAAAATCCAAAAAAATAAAAATTATTCCTATTCTAATACCTTTAAAAAAATAAAACCACCCCAAAATAAAAAAAGCCTAATCTAGAATAAACTACCAAGGGCCCTTAAAAGGGCCTTTTGGGGGCCCTTAAAATGGCCTTTTGTAGGGCATTGCCCTAAATTAAACAGCTCTTTTGCTACAAAAAAAAACAAACACCCCCTAAAAAAATACATTACACAAAATAACAAACAAATTATCAAAAATAATAAAAATTATTCCTATTCTAATACCCATTAAAAAAACACCCCAAAATAAAAAACCTTAATAGGGCCTTTTGTAGGGCATTGCCCTAAAAATATCAGCTCTATTTGTGAATAAAAAATACAAATATCCACTTTACAAACCCCCACCCCCCAAACTACCAAGGGCCTTTAAAAGGGCCTTTTGGGGGCCCTTAAAAGGGCCTTTGTAAGGCATTGCCCTAAGTTAAACAGCTCTTTTGCTCCAAAAAAACCAAACACCCCCTAAAAAAATAAATTACACAAAATAACAAACAAATTATCAAAAATAATAAAAATTATTCCTATTCTAATACCCATTAAAAAAACACCCCAAAATAAAAAACCTTAATAGAGCCTTTTGTAGGGCATTTCCCTAAAAATATCAGCTCTTTTTGTGAATAAAAAATACAAATATCCTATCTAAAAATCGTAAGCTACCCATTGCCCTGAAAAGGGCATTTGGATGGGCGCGGAGCATCCTCTTCATACGGTCGCCGCCGTACACTGAATCTTCAATGCAAGGTACGCGATCCAAGATAGCGTCCCTTGCATTCCTATTGGCTAAAAATTTTGAATCAGCCATTAGAATAAGAGGATGCTCCGCGCCGGATGTCTTCAGGATGGACCTGCTCCGCGCTGCCAAGATCAAGATAGAAGATCCCGCCTGGATGAAGATTGAAGAGGCCATCTGGATGAAGACTTCTCGCCGCTAGGATGAGAACTTCGCCGTCTGGCTAAAGATTGAAGAGGCCACCTGGATAAAGACTACTCGCCGCCTGGATGAGAATTTCTCCAACAGGATGAAGATCGTTCAAGCGGGACTTCAAAAACTGTAAGCGGATTGTCGGGGGTTAGTGTTAGGTTTTTTTTTAAGGGTTTTTGGGTGGATTTTATTTTTAGTTTAGGGTTTTGGCATGTAAAAGAGCTAAATGCCGTGGTAGATTAGGTTTTTGTTAGAGTTAGGTTTTTTATTTTGGGGGGTTGGGTGGTGGGGTTTACTGTTGGGGGGGTCTTTGTATTTTTTTTTTTTACAGTTAAAAGAGCTGTTTAAAGGGACACTGAACCCAAATTTTTTCTTTCATGATTCAGATAGAGCATGCAATTTTAATCAACTTTCTAATTTACTTCTATTATCAATTTTTCTTCATTCTTTTGCTATCTTTATTTGAAAAAGAAGGCATCTAAGCTAAGGAGCCAGCAAATTGTTGGTTCAGAACCATGGACAGCAATTTTTTATTGGTGCTGTCCAATCAGCAAGGACAACCCAGGTTGTTCACCAAAAATGGGCCGGCATCTAAACTTACATTCTTGCTTTTCAAATAAACATACCAAGAGAATGAAGAAAATGTGATAATAGGAGTAAATTAGAAAGTTGCTTAAAATTGCATGCTCTATCTGAATCACAGAAGAAAAAATTTGGGTTCAGTGTCCCTTTAACTTAGGGCATTGCCCTACAAAAGGTCCTTTTAAGGGCCATTGGTAGTTTATTGTAGGCTAGGTTTTTTTTTATTTTGGGTGGGCTTTTTTATTTTGATAGGGCTAATAGATTAGGTGTAATTCTTTTTTATTTTTGATAATTTCGTTTGTTATTTTTCGTACTTTAGTGTTTGTTATTTTTTGTAATTTAGTCTTTTTTATTTTTTGTAATTAGTTTGTAATTTTTATAGTAGTGTTGGGATTTTTTAAATGTGTAGTTTAATTTAATTTAATTTAATTGTGTAATGTCTGAAAAGAAAAAGGTGTATGTTTGGACCACAGCTACTGATATAGTACTATAATTGTGTGTTGCTGGATGTATGGCAGGAGAGTACATAAATATCACCCATTAGTAATACGTGAAACCCTAGCACACACACATGAGCAGTTTGTTATATGAATATAGGAGAGAACAGCAGATAAGACTATAGCTGATGCGACAATGAAAACATTATGTTCAGCAGTGGAATTTCTATGTCTCAGTTCAATTAGTATACACTTTCACATATGAGCAATGAGAGAATTATGAGTGAATCACTATTGGATGGTTCAGAACTATAGGACCTGTTTTCTTATAAAATATGACAGGCAGAGTGAAACTATTAGACTATACAGTATTCTAATATCAGCGTGATTTGATAAGTAAAAGGCACAATAGGTAAAACCAGAACAATACCCTTCCTATTAGTACCTGTAGTGGGATTAGTAGGTAAGTGTCCGGAGACAGTGGAAACACAGGCTTGTGCAGAGAGGAGTAGCAAGCTCCGTGATGGCGGCAGTACTGAGAGTAAGCCGCGCTGGGCGTGTGACGTCACAGAGGCCGAGGTTCCGGTCTAGAGATGCAGATCCCTGCACAGCGGTGCAGACTGGAAGCTGAGGATTAGCGAAGACAGAGAACTCCTTAGAGACAGGATGTCAGGTGAAGCTTGATCCGATTTCAGGGAAACAATACCAAGCATAGAATAGAAGGTAATGCTGGTATTTAAAGGGACATCCTGAGGAGTTGATTGGGTAATCAGTAAAGTGAAACTGGATATGAAAGGAATCATGACAGGATACCCCCTCCAAGGAGCAGCACCGATGCTCAGAGACAAGGACGATCAGGGTACCTCTGATGGAAGAGAGAAATTAACCTGGGAGCAGAGACATTAGTGGCAGGCTCCCAAGAGTTATGTTCAACAGAGTAGTCCTTCCATTTGATGAGATATTGAAGAGCACCCCTCACAAGTCTACTGTCCAAGATATTCTCAACCTCGTACTCCATGTTCGGGTCTATAGAGATAGGTGGTAGAGTAGTGTCCATACTCTTATCACGTACATAGCGGTAAGGCTTCAGTAGTGATACGTGAAAAGTGGGGTGAATTTTCAGGGTGGTAGGTAGAGTGAGGCGAACAGCATTGCAATTGATTATTCTCTGTATAGGAAAGGGTCCAATGAAGAGAGGGGTAAGCTTCCTAGAGGGGGTGGACAAGCGAAGATTTTTTGTTGAAAGCCAGACAAGGTCTCCTTTAGAGTATGAAGGTGGAGGAGTGTGTCTTCGATCGTAATACCTTTTCTGTATATCCTTTGATTCTTCTATTGCCTGTTTAACAATAGTGAAGTTCGAATTAATACTGGAAGTTAAATCAGAAATGTGGGGATGGTCTGGAACCAGATCAGGTAGGTACTGGAATGTCGGGTGGAATCCATAATTGATGAAAAAGGGAGTTTGTTTAGTGGTGGAGTGCACAGTGTTATTGAAGACGAATTCTGCATAATGTAGCTGTTGGGACCATGAATGTTGAGAGGTATGGCAATAAGTACGTAAGAACTGCTCAACCCATTGATTGCATCGCTCTGTTTGTCCATTCGTCTGCGGATGGTAAGAGGAGGATAAGGATTTGTCTATAGAGAACTGTTTACAGAATGCAGACCACAAAGCACTGGTGAACTGGGAGCCACGATCGGTTAAAATCTTCCGGGGTAAACCATGGAGTTTAATCACATTGGTCAGTAAAAGTTGTATGGTCTCAGCAGCTGATGGAAGTTTATGGTAAGGTATCAGATGTAGCATCTTACTGAAAAGGTCAACCACCACAAGAATAGTAGTGTTCTTATCGGATTTTGGCAAATCAACGATGTAATCCAAAGCGATCTCTTGCCAAGGTTTCTCGGGGGTAGGTGTGGACAGTAGTAGTCCAAAAGGTGGTCTCTTAGTTCGTTTAGATATTGTGCAGGAAGAACAAGTGTTGATGAACTGAGTAGCATCAGATAACATGGTGGGCCACCAGTAAGATCTCTGTAGTAACTCCTTGGTCTTTTTCACACCACAATGTCCTCCAAGAGGTGAGTCATGTGCTGAAGTGAGTAGTTGGACTCGAAGAGATGGGGGAATGTAATATTTTTTTCCATAGTGGTATAATCCATCATTATCCTTTGATAAGAGATGTAGAGGTTTAGAGTAATCTTTGGTTTGTTCAGTACATAGTAAAGGGAGCGAATCTATGAAGAAGAGGAGAAAATTCTCATCTGGAATTACTTGTTGATGTGAAGGTTGTGTTAATGGAGTGGACGGTAGTCGAGAGAGAGCATCTGCTTTTCTATTCTTGCTTGCGGGCCGGTAGGTGATGAGGAAATTGAAACGGGAAAAGAAGAGATTCCATCGCACTTGGCGAGCAGAGAGTGTTCTGGTGGTCTTTAAAAACTGAAGATTTCTATGATCTGTATACACTATTGTAGGTGTTGTAGCTCCTTCGAGTAAATGCCTCCATTGTTCGAAAGCAGCCTTTATGGCGAGAAGTTCTTTTTCTCCTACGGGGTAATGTCTCTCTGCAGTAGTCAAGGTCCGGGAATAAAATGCAACCGGGTGTAGAGGTTGTTTGAGAGACTCCCTTTGGGAGAGAATGGCTCCGAGTGCGGAGTCGGATGCATCTACTTCGAGAACGAAAGGGAGTTCAGTATTGGGGTATCTTAAAATAGGAGCGGTTGTGAAGCTAGTTTTCAATTTATTAAAAGCAATATGAGCTTCATTGGTCCAGACGTATTTTATGTTTTGTTTTGTAAGATTAATGAGGGGTTTTGCCAAAGATGAGTAATTTTTTATAAATTTCCGATAGAAGTTGGCGAACCCTAGGAAACTTTGTACTTGTTTCCTAGTAGAGGGGGTAGGCCAATCTAATACCGTTTTGATCTTGTTGTCATCCATGCGGATTCCTTCGTTGGATATGATGTATCCCAGAAAAGGAATGCTGGTAGCGTGGAAAATACATTTTTCGGCTTTCACATACAAAGAGTTGCTTCTGAGACGCGTGAGAACTTGGCGAACATGGAATTTGTGTTCTGAGAGGTTTTTTGAAAATATGAGGATGTCATCCAAGTATATTACGACATATAGGTCAAGAATATCCTTGAAAATATCATTGATCAGGTGCTGGAAGGTGGCAGGGGCATTGCAGAGGCCGAATGGCATGACAACATATTCGTATAACCCGTAACGGGTACGAAATGCCGTCAGCCATTCGTCTCCTGCCCGCATCCTGATCAGATTGTACGCTCCCCTAAGATCAAGTTTGGTGAAGATCTTAGAGCCCACTAACCGTTCGATTAACTCCGGAATAAGTGGTAGGGGGTAGCGGTTTTTTACGGTTATTTTGTTCAGTTGCCTATAATCCACTATAGGTCTTAGAGATCCATCTTTATTTTTCACAAAGAAAATACCTGCAGCAGCAGGTGAAGTGGATGGCCTAATAAAGCCTTTTTTGATGTTCTCATCTATGTATGTTCTGAGGTGCAGTAACTCCGGTTTGGACAGAGGAAAGATATGCCCACAGGGTATGACTGCTCCAGGTAAAAGGTCTATGGGGCAGTCATATGGCCTGTGTGGAGGGAGTGTCTCAGATTGGGTTTTACTGAACACATCAGTGAAGTCCGCGTAATCCATAGGCACATTAGACTGTAAGCCTTCTGATGGAGGCTGAAGGAGTAAATGGGGAAAACAGGTTGTTTTACAATACTGAGAATTAAACTGAAGAGAGAGAGAAGCCGAAGAAATCAGAGGATCATGTTGCCTTAGCCACTGTAAACCTAAAATTAAAGGGAAATCAGGTGAAGTGATTACATCGAATTTAATGTACTCCCTATGGTGACACTCAGTTGACATCAGAATGGGAGTAGTTTCGAACATCACAGGGCCTGTGGTTAGTACTTTACCGTCTATTCCCCTCAAATGAACAGGAGACAGTTTCTTATGCAGGGGAATTTTATTATTTTCACAGAAGGTTAAATCAATATAGGAAAGAGAAGCTCCAGAATCAATGATCCCTTGGACTGTCACCCGGGATTGGTCCCACTGCAAGACAAGAGGAATGTTGCAGTAGTGAGGGCATTTGAGTACAGTTTTTATTGTGGATGGGGGAGTAAGCGGCTTACCCTTTCTTTGCCGGGCCAGATTAGGACAGTCCTTGACCCCGTGTTCATCGGAAGCACAATACATGCATAAGTTATGCGTACGGCGTCTTATCTTTTCCTGAGAGCTTAGGGGACCACGTAGAAAGGCGATATCCATAGGTTCTGGTGGGGGTTTTGAGTGTGTACTGGGTATATTGGGTGAGGATTTTGGCCTATAAGCAGTGTCATGACTGACTCTTTCATGATGCCTTTCCCTAATCCTCCTATCTATGCAGATACTCAGATCTATTAGTTGCTCCAGTGTTGGGGGTATTTGTGTACATGAAAGCTCGTCCTTAACGGCTTCTGACAACCCCAAGCGGAACTGATTTCGTAGGGAAAGGTTGTTCCATTGGGTATCAGGGGCCCACCTTTTGAATTCAGCTATATACTCCTCAACTTCTCTTTTCCTCTGCCTTAGGGACCTTATTGCATTTTCAGCAGTTTGTTGTTTAAAAGGGTCCTCATAGATTTGTGCTAAGGCAGAGAAAAAGGAGTCAAGGGAATTAAGAATCTCATCATTATGCTCAAGGAAAGTGTTTGCCCATGCTCTGGGCTCAGCTCTTAAATATGAAATAGTTGTCATGACTTTTACCCTATCATTAGGGTAGGTGTAAGGTTTAAGGGTGAATAATAGATAGCAGGAATTCTTAAATTCTCTGAAAATCTTTCTATCACCATAAAAAGGCTCAGGGGTAGAAATTTGTGGTTCCTGGGGAGGAGGCTTCCTATCCACTACCTCTTTTATGTAAGATTTTAAGTTATCATTTTCTACCATAAGTGCAGTAAGACCTTCAGTTAACATTTCAACTTTAGTGGTTAATGTTTGTATATGTGTTGGCAAATCAGTTGGGTCCATCTTATTTTAAGGCTTGGTATTCTGTAATGTCTGAAAAGAAAAAGGTGTATGTTTGGACCACAGCTACTGATATAGTACTATAATTGTGTGTTGCTGGATGTGTGGCAGGAGAGTACATAAATATCACCCATTAGTAATACGTGAAACCCTAGCACACACACATGAGCAGTTTGTTATATGAATATAGGAGAGAACAGCAGATAAGACTATAGCTGATGCGACAATGAAAACATTATGTTCAGCAGTGGAATTTCTATGTCTCAGTTCAATTAGTATACACTTTCACATATGAGCAATGAGAGAATTATGAGTGAATCACTATTGGATGGTTCAGAACTATAGGACCTGTTTTCTTATAAAATATGACAGGCAGAGTGAAACTATTAGACTATATAGTATTCTAATATCAGCGTGATTTGATAAGTAAAAGGCACAATAGGTAAAACCAGAACAATACCCTTCCTATTAGTACCTGTAGTGGGATTAGTAGGTAAGTGTCCGGAGACAGTGGAAACACAGGCTTGTGCAGAGAGGAGTAGCAAGCTCCGTGATGGCGGCAGTACTGAGAGTAAGCCGCGCTGGGCGTGTGACGTCACAGAGGCCGAGGTTCCGGTCTAGAGATGCAGATCCCTGCACAGCGGTGCAGACTGGAAGCTGAGGATTAGCGAAGACAGAGAACTCCTTAGAGACAGGATGTCAGGTGAAGCTTGATCCGATTTCAGGGAAACAATACCAAGCATAGAATAGAAGGTAATGCTGGTATTTAAAGGGACATCCTGAGGAGTTGATTGGGTAATCAGTAAAGTGAAACTGGATATGAAAGGAATCATGACAGGATACCCCCTCCAAGGAGCAGCACCGATGCTCAGAGACGAGGACGATCAGGGTACCTCTGATGGAAGAGAGAAATTAACCTGGGAGCAGAGACATTAGTGGCAGGCTCCCAAGAGTTATGTTCAACAGAGTAGTCCTTCCATTTGATGAGATATTGAAGAACACCCCTCACAAGTCTACTGTCCAAGATATTCTCAACCTCGTACTCCATGTTCGGGTCTATAGAGATAGGTGGTAGAGTAGTGTCCATACTCTTATCACGTACATAGCGGTAAGGCTTCAGTAGTGATACGTGAAAAGTGGGGTGAATTTTCAGCAGATAAGACTATAGCTGATGCGACAATGAAAACATTATGTTCAGCAGTGGAATTTCTATGTCTCAGTTCAATTAGTATACACTTTCACATATGAGCAATGAGAGAATTATGAGTGAATCACTATTGGATGGTTCAGAACTATAGGACCTGTTTTCTTATAAAATATGACAGGCAGAGTGAAACTATTAGACTATATAGTATTCTAATATCAGCGTGATTTGATAAGTAAAAGGCACAATAGGTAAAACCAGAACAATACCCTTCCTATTAGTACCTGTAGTGGGATTAGTAGGTAAGTGTCCGGAGACAGTGGAAACACAGGCTTGTGCAGAGAGGAGTAGCAAGCTCCGTAATGGCGGCAGTACTGAGAGTGAGCCGCGCTGGGCGTGTGACGTCACAGAGGCCGAGGTTCCGGTCTAGAGATGCAGATCCCTGCACAGCGGTGCAGACTGGAAGCTGAGGATTAGCGAAGACAGAGAACTCCTTAGAGACAGGATGTCAGGTGAAGCTTGATCCGATTTCAGGGAAACAATACCAAGCATAGAATAGAAGGTAATGCTGGTATTTAAAGGGACATCCTGAGGAGTTGATTGGGTAATCAGTAAAGTGAAACTGGATATGAAAGGAATCATGACAAATTGGTAGTTAGTTTAATTTTAGTTTAATAATTATATTAGTTTAAACTTAGTTTTTTTAATTTGACAGCTAAATTTTATTTTAATTTAAATTAGGGAAATTGTAATTTTAATATAAAGTTAGGGGGTGTTAGGGTTACATTAGGGTTAGGGTTATGGTTAGGTTTAGTGTTTACTAGTTTAATTTAGTTTATTGCGATGTGGGGGCTTTCGGTTTAGGGGTTAATAGTTTAGTTTAGTATATTTTGTTGTGGGGGGGCTTGCGGTTTAGGGGTTAATAGGTTTATTATAGTGGCGGGGGTGTAGGGCTTAATAACTTTAGTAGAGTGGGGGCAATGTGGGGGGACAGCAGATTAGGGGTTAATCATATTTAAATAGTGTTTGTGATGCTGGAGGGCGGCGGTTTAGGGGTTAATAAGTTTATTATAGTGGTGACGATGTCAGGGAGCGGCGGAATAGAAGTTCATGTTTTTTCAGAGTGGCGGTGATATCAGGAACGGTAGATTAGGGGTTAATACATTTATTATAGTGTTGCGATGCGGGAGGGCCTCGGTTTAGTGGTTAATAGGTAATTTATGGGTGTTAGTGTACTTTGTAGCAGTTTAGTTATGAGTGTAATCCTCGCTTTTTAGCCTCACCGCAAAACTCAATCAGCGCTATGGGAATCTCATTAAAAAACTTAATTTTTATGAATGCGGTACCGACGTTTGGTTAAAAGGTTTGCGGTACACCTGTACTGACAAGACTTGTAATGACTGCAGTGCTGTTTTAACACTGAAAATACCATATTTTTAGCGTTAAGAGCCGTAACTCACAACTCGTAATCTAGCTGTTTGTTTTTTCTTCAAATTACCTGGTCAATGAAATATTTTAAATGAATGCATTCACAATTCTCAATGCTTTTTGTAAAAACTCGTATCCATTTATTTAAACTTGAATAATATGTTTTAAAGATTCCCTTGTTTTTAATTTGTAATTGTTTTAGTTTGCTTGCTTACATACTGATAGGTTCCAATTTGTTATAGAATTGGAGCTAAATTCGGACTTTACTTGCGCATTTTGATTTCACCTGTGAGAATTATCTGGATGGTCAGCCATCATAGTTCTTCAGAATATCTTTAGCTTTCTCTTTCTGACTAACGTGTAAATTATATGCACTTTTATTCTAAAATCAAATAATTGTTTTTTAATTCAAATACTTAGTTTGTTCCTTCTTTTTTTAAATCCATTTTTGTACATATTTTCTCAAGCCAGCATTATTATTATTATTATTAATAAACCTTTTTGATCTTCACTGTCTTTTGGCTTTTATAGATTCCCAGAAGTCTCATTTGACAGCTATCGTATGTAACATAAAGCGCTGCCAATAAAACATGAGTATTATCGTTCTTTTTACAAGAGATACTTGCATAACCAACATTACACAGGTCATTATAGTGCTGGTGTTTGATTTAACACTAAACAGATGCCCTGACAGTATCCTGAAAACAACTAATCGCAGTTGATGTCAAGATGCTATTGATATTAGTCAAGCTGTTTTCACGCTAGCTAGTACAAAATGTCTCCAGTGTAATTACTTTCTGAATTGTTACATAAACTAACACCACTAGACTAACATGGGCAGCAGATGTAAAACAGGAATGCATTATATTATTAAAACATTTTCATGACCTGTCTCCTTTGTTAGCAATGAAAGATTTGCATGAAATAAATGTGCTTTCAAATATGAACCATGTATTTCTCTTCTGTATTTTCATCTTATGTCATCTCATGCTGCTACCCATTTCTCATCATTACATCATGTTTGCTTTGTGAAAGTCTTCATGATACCATTAGCATCATTGTGTTGCCAGCATTATATTATCATTGTTATTAGGCTTTATATCTCTCAACTGTCTGTTTCTGCAGCATCAATTACTTTCATTCACCCCCAGGAATAGACTCTGCTGTGAAAAGATGTCAATGACTTCAGAAAATGCGGTCACTGTCTGCATATTGTTACTCACTGAACACCTGCTCCTTTCTAGACTTAATACTGTGGTGACAATATTTAATGTTGTGATCCCCCTCCCCCGCTTATCTAGTATTCTTCCCCATTCCTACACAAAATCATCTGCATTCAGCTATCAAGCTTTTACTATGTTTACAAAATTCTAAACTAAAATAAAAACAGTGTGGCCATTGTGGGCTGATGTTAGACAATTGTAGGTTATATTTAACAAGCTTGCCATTTTTACACTCAATATTGCCATTAAACTGTGTAGGGAATTTTGTTAACATAATAGACCAAGTCTGTTTATATCTGCAATAGAAATCTAGTTGTTAAGTATTTCAGTTAGAACAGTTAAAATCAACAGTTAAAAATCAAGGTCCTTTGTACACTGCAATTTACCCCTTGACCCCTAGGGAAAGCATAGTAATGTATGGCAATCGTCCTTGGCAACCTAGGGTTTACAACATCTGTTAGAACAAGTAAGGATAAACAGCATTCCTTGCAAAGGGAACATTCTATAGAAGATTTTGTGCCTAGTAAAATAAACATTCTAGAGAAAACCAAAGCCAAAAGAAAGTTGGTCACATTTTGGGTTTTAGGGCCTTTTTTTAAAAAAAAAAAAAGATTAAAATCTGGCTATACTTTGTATTAACTGTGTATTTAAAGGGATATGAAACCCACTTCTTTTCTTTTATGAATCAGATATAGCATACCATTTTAAACATGTTTTAAATTAACTTGTTTTGTTTTATTTTATCCTTTGTTAAAAAACATACCTAAGTAGGCAAAGGTTATCTCCCAGTAGTGCAGTTTGATATTAGAAGTAAATTGGAAAGTTTAAAATTGTATGTTCTATCTGGATCATGAAAGAAAATGTTTGGGTTTTATGTCCCTTTAAATCTTGATGTACATTTTTCTGACTATGCCACACTATGGGCTTCATTTATCAAGCTATAAATGCAGCTTTGTAGCCCCTTTGGGGCAGGCTTGCAACTACTTGTGCAATTTTTTTCCATTGCTGCAGGAAGGCTTAAAGGGACACTGAACCCAATGTTTTTCTTTCATGATTCAGATAGAGGATGAAATTTTAAGCAACTTTCTAATTTACTCCTATTATCAAATTTTCTTTATTCTCTTGGTATCTTTATTTGAAATACAAGAATGTAAGTTTAGATGCCGGCCGATTTTTGGTGAACAATCTGGGTTGTCCTTGCTGATTGCTGGATAAATTCATCAACCAATAAAAAAAGTGCTATCCAGAGTTCTGAACCAAGAAAAATAAGCTTAGATGCCATTTTAAAATAAAGATAGCAAAAGAACGAAGAAAAATTGATAATAGGAGTAAATTAGAAAGTTGCTTAACATTGCTTGCTCTATCTGAATCACAAAAGAACATTTTTGGGTTCAGTGTCCCTTTAAGTGCATCCTACAGAAAGCAACTACACAGCTGCATGCTATACAGTAATTGCTTAAAGGGATAGGAAAGTCAAAATTAAATTTACATGATTCAAATAGAGCTTTTAGCTTTAATAAAACAAGAGAATGAAGCAAATTTGATAATAGAAGTAAATTGGAAAGCTGTTTGAAATTCTATATTCTATCTGAATCACGAAATAACATTTTGGGGTTTCCTATCCCTTTAATCAGTGAACAATCTTATTTGTATTTGTACTCAATTGGACTGCAAAATCAGCAATCTTTTCTAAACAAATGAACATTTTTAAACATTTTAAAACTTGTATTCAGATTTTGAACACCGTAGAGCCGAATTACTGATATATTCTATTCATACGGTATATAATGACGAATGTCCATATAAATGTGCACTGTGGCTGAAATACATGAACTAGATGAAAATGCAGCAGCTGATGCAACAGTTCACACATTGGAGCCCATTTATCAAGCTCCGAACGGAGCTTGTGGGCCCGTGTGTCTGGCGAGTCTGAAGACTCGCCAGAAACAGCAGTTATGAAGCAGCGGTCTAAAGATAATAGATGAGGCGCCAAGGAATCTCTGGAAATAAACCCGATCGAGTATGATTGACACCACCCTGCTGGTGGCTGATTGGCCGCGAGTCAGCAGGGGGCGGCGTTGCACCAGCAGTTCTTGTGAGCTGCTGGTGCAATGTTAAATGTGGAGAGCGTATTGCTCTCCGCATTCAGCGAGGTCTTGCGGACCTGATCCGCACTGTCGGATCAGGTCCGCAAGACCTTTAATAAATAGGCCCCATTGTATACTTTTCCGAATACATATTGAAAAAAAGTTATAGTGCAACAAATTACACCGTTTACAGAAGTTGACCCGTCAGCATTTACTTAACCCCACACCTTTGAGTAATATTTCTCCTTTCTATATTTCCTTTTAAAGTCACCAAATCCTTTGATCCTCAGTTTGAGCAAATCATCTCTAACAGTAAATACAGCATGCGGTTTAGCAGCAGATACTGAATTGCATTTGTGAACAAGATAAAAACCTATTGCTTACAACTGGATGTCAAAAGATAATGATATAAGACAGTCGTCCAAAAAAAAATCCTTCATTTGGTCTGAAAGTCTGGAAAAAAAAAATATAACTAAGTTACAAATTATAAATATTATATTCCACTGTTGTCTTTAACTGTCACCCATTCCTGTGAGAGATATAAAGCACTTGTGTTGTATGTTGTTAATTCATTAATTTGCTCTTCTTTTATCCATTCCAGCTGTCACCATCCACAACTTCACTTCGCTTCCTTACCATTACCCCACCTCTGTTCATACCAATGACTCTGCCTACTCTAAGTTCACAGCAACTGTAGGTGAGGAATTCCTGTATCTATTGCATTATAAATGGTAATATACCAGCTTACTGCTCAGGGATGCTTCAAAAGGTTATTATGAGTTTTTTCCTCACTATTATAGCATAGGGTGAGTGAGCCAAATAAGGACTAGGTTACAAGTGGAGCGCACCATTGTGTGTTAACATTGTTTTATTTTTGCACTCATATTACAAGTACAAAGTTATTTTTTATTTCTTGAGTAATAGTCTAGGGTGCAAAAACATCTGCATATCAGATAACAACGTGGGTGCCCTTAGTCACTCACATAATAGACTTCTATGGGGACGCGCAGTAAAATTCATGTTGGGTTTTACTCATGCTCTATAAGCTGAGGGTGCACTAAGCATATGGTGCCCAAGTGGAGTTCTTCATGTCATTCTTTGCTATAATATTATAGGGAAATGAAACCCAAAATGTATCTTTCATGATTCAAATAGAGCATACAATTTTAAACAACTTCCTAACTTCTGTTATCGAATTTGGTGAATTCTCTTGGAAACATTAAAGGAGCAGCAATGCACTACTGGGATCTAGCTTAATACATTGGTCAATAGTCAATAGCAAGAGGCATATATGTGAAACCACCAATCAGTAGCTAGCTCACAGTAGTGCATTACTGCTCCTGAGCTTACCTAGGTATGCTTTTCAGTGAAGGATACCAAGAAAACAAATTTGAGATTAGAAATAAATTGGAAAGTTGTTTGAAATTGCATGCCTTATCTAAATTTTAAAAAGACGTTTTGGGTTTCCTGTCTCTTTAATAATAATGGTTTAATTCAGGTCTTAAGAAGCTCTACATTTTACAGTGATATTTTTGATTGTGCTTGAGAGCAGCACCTAACACCACCTGCAATACAAACAAAATGAGTGCACTAGTAGCATTATCTGTGATCTCCATTAAAAGTAGAAGATGTGCTAAAAAGTTTTTGGACACATTAAAGTGATGGTAAATGTCAGACGTGTACAAGCAAAACTGCATAATTATATATATATTTTAAAAGTGTATATATATTTTATAATAAAATAATTATAGTCCTACTTGGTATCTTCTCTTCCTCCACCCCCCCCACCCTTTATTTCCTCTTTTGGCTGGGCTTTGACATAGAGAGCAGCCCCAACCACTCTCTACATAGGCTTCCTAAGGGATTTCAAAGGGCTGGACTTCAAGAGTGTCATATGACATTCACACTGATAGGATGTTCATTGGAATTGTCAGGAAAAAAAAAAGAGTAAATTCCAGTGGGCTGGGCATAACATTGTAATAGAAGCATTACTATAGGCACAGATTTAACCCTTTTCACAGATAGATTTTTTTTTAAAAAAAAGGTACACATATACTTTTTTTTAAAGGCAATGATTACATATATGGCATTTGATTATCTAAAGTTTACCATTACTTTAAGATGCTTTGGTTGAAATATGATACCATCCACTTGTAATATTAGATTGTGTGTTATTATTTGCACAAGGTCAAGTAAAAGATAAAGCACCCTGTGCTATTAATTGGGCTCCTCATGTAATCTAGACCTTAGTAAATTGTTTTCTGCTTTAATATATAAAATAGAGTTTATATTATGTTTCTGAATGAAATTTAATTATGAAAACACTTTAAAAGCTTTGTTTTATCAAAACTAATTTTTGATTAAGCGAATACTGACATATCTGACACGTGTTTTTACATAATTTTGTGTTTCTCTCTTTATCAGCTGATATGTAGGAGAATCCTTGAACAGCAATCTTGCATGACTGGTGATATGCAATAATGACATAGCATAGAGAACAAAAGTAATTGCAAACATGCAGGGGGTTAGGCAAAGATTAGTGTGAAATGAGGAAGAGAGTAGGTAGAGAAAGCCAAACCTAGAGAAAGCGGGCCCTGGTGCAAACATTTTTTTGGGCCCGCTCAAAGGTATTTAAGTATTAAGCAGAAGTAACCATATACATACTTCTCTGTATAATGATGATCTATTTATCTGTCTGTCTATCTATCAATCAATCAATCATCAATCAATCAATCAATCAATCAATCATCTCTCTCTCTCTCTATCTATCTATCTGTCACTCTCTCTCTCTCTCTCTCTCTCTCTCTCTCTATATATATATATATATATATATATATATATATATATATATTTACACAAACACACAGTGATAATGAGCAGGCTGCACTTTATAATGATACTGAGTATTTATTCACTGGCAGTGAGCACACTGTGCTGTATAATTATGTGAGTTTCTATACTCTACATTTTCTGATGAGTACACTGCCCTGGCCAAAAAGAATGATCTTCCAGAAATCATTCTGAAGTAATCGATGACTCCAGACTAGTCATCAGAAGTATGCCCATAGGCGGAAATATTTAAATGAGATGACTCTAGAGTCATTCACCGCCCGGCTGTTCATGCTTGTGAAGTAATCAGTAAGGTAATCTGCTAATCATTCTGAAGTCATCACCCAGAATTTTTTTTTACCTTAGCTGATGACTTTACAAGCCTCATGATGTCTGATGATGCGCAAATGACTTCTAATTAAATTAGTTTGATAATCATCAAATGACTTCAGGATGGTCTCTAAAGTAATCCTGTTTGTCTTGGGTGCTCTGTATAAATATGGTAAGTATGTATACTCTGATGAATATGCTTTACTTTATATTGACAGAATATCTGTACATTAATAGTGAACACATTGCACTGTTTAATGATGTATCTATACACTGAAGAGTATGCTGCACAGTATAGTGATGGTGAGTATCTATACACAGATAATGACCACATATGTATAGGCTGGATGCTATGCCCCCCTGCACTTGGACCCTGGTGCTACAGCACCACCAATGGAAGTTCTTCCCCTCAATAATATAGAAGGGGTTCACAGCTGCAAAAAAATTGTTACTTGCACAGAATTCCTAGGGTCAAAAGACAGATAATTATTACTCTAAAACTGTGTAATGCAAAAAATAATAATAAAGCAGATCTGGTAACTTCTAATTACAATCTTAAAGGAATATGACACAATGCCCTTTTAGATGTATGTTAAATAAAAGTAAACAGAAAAAGAAAAAGATTGTGAAAAACATCAGCAAACAGTTTACTTGTTTTCTTGCAAATAAGCGCTTAGAAATGCTCAGTCTGTAGGGAGCAAGCTGTTATTTATTATTGTTGTTGTTGTTATTATTATTATCAGTTATTTGTAGAGCACCAACAGATTCCACAGCTCTATAGGTAAATAAATATACAAAGGTAGCATTTATAGGAGACAAATGCATAGATGGCCCTGCCAATAGTTGTATTGTTGTAAATCAGCTCTCATGAAGGTGTGCTACAAAACAGCTGAGCTTGTAGGCTTACATAATAAGGGGGTTCAAGGGGGTGACAAAAGAAAAAGAGGAACTGTAGATTGCAATGTGAGGAAGAAACAAGAAAAGATGAGATATAGAGGTCATGGGCAGAGAGAAGGGTCTGGGGGGGAGAGTGCCTGGAGACAGGGTCCAAGATATAGGGGGAAGCAGTGTTATTGAGGGTCTTGAATGTTAGTGTCAGGATTTTGTGCTTTATTCTGGAGTCTAGAGGAAGCCAGTGAATGGAATGGCAGAGAGGTGCAGCATATGAGGAGTGATGGGTAAGGAAGATCAGCCTGGCAGAGGCATTTATTATGGGCTATATAACGAATGGCACGCTAACAGTTGTGGGTGGGCGAGCGAAAAGGGGTTTATTTTGACTCTTTATGCACATTGGAAGTAGCTTATTACAAATTGAAAGTAAACACATTTACTCAAGCGCAATTGAATTTAACATGCTTCGGGATAGCGAAACTTCGCAGCTCTGGTTAACTGTTAAGTACAGTTACCCTCACAATAACACTGTCTAATACATAATTTAAAAAAAATTGAGTTCAAAAGTTATAAGTTCTCAAAGATATGAGGTCTCAGGAGTTAGAAGAGAAAGGCTGCAAGCATAAAGATACATATACATGTCTAAATATGTATATGTATGTATATATAAATATGTATATATGTGTAGAGATGGGTTTGTATGTATATTTATATATTTACATACATATATACACATATAAACACATAAATACATATGTATACATATATAGCCATGTACGTATATATGTACATTGCAGTCAGGTAGCTGAAAACATGTAAAATCATACTTTTGCAATATTCATTTTTAATAAAGTGTTTAACTATGTATTTACTGTAAATATTTAACTTTTCAATGTTCTATACATAAGGGAATATGTTCTAAGTATTTTTAAATATATATTCTTATATCTCTCTTTCATATAGGTGGTGAGAGTCCACGAGCTAGTTACTGATGGGATACACATTCCTACCAGGAGGGGGCAAAGTTTCCCAAACCTCAAATGCCTATAAATACACCTCCTGATGTGCTTGATTTCTTCAGTGAAAGGTGCTTCTAAGTATATTGAAGCCCAGTTCCTCTCTAAGTACAGTGTTTGTCTGAGGGATGTGGAGGGAATATTGCCTGATGATACCATGTTTTCGCCTATGGAAAAGCTATTCATAAGCCTTTCTGTAAATCGGTCACTGGGATTCATCTGCTTCCTCCCATTATAGATCGACAATATACTCTTGTACAATTAAGTCTGATGATATGTATCAGTACTGGTTTGGCGGTCTGCTATATGTGGATGGGTATCTTATACGGTAAGTATATACTTTTTATTATTATAAGACACTCTCAGCTATGGATTGGACACTTTTAAGTAAAAGTTGATATATATATTGTTTGTATACATGCCTTGAGTCAGTATTTCAGTGCTCTTTTTTAGTGTCATAAATGTAGTCAAGGTTGGTAGAATCTGTGAAACATATAGGGGTATCTGGGAGTTTTTATTTTTCTAAAATTGGCTTTCAATAACATGCAAATCATTTTATTTTTATTATCGATAACTGGAGGTCACTTAACATCATTTTTTTCATCTGATACATTAGCCTCAATTTTTGATTTTGCACAGCAATTTATTTTCTTACCTCTGTTTTTTTTCAAATGAATTTTCAAATTCACTCTCAAACGCGCATGTGATGACGCTATTTACGTCATGCGTGATGCGACATAATTTTGTGCTGTTTTTTGGTGCCAAAATTTCCTGCCTTTCTTTAGCAATATAAACTCCGCCCCCAGCTCCTTCAGTGCTCTCAGAAAATGCTAGAGAGCTTTCATTCAGCATTATTCTTTATAATTTAGTTAAATCTTCTTTATAATTATTTGCTCTGTTTCCCATTCTCTCAAGCCTGTTATATGTTATATATAGGAGATTGGATATAAAGAGTTTATTTATATATATAACTTTTTTTTGTTTGTTTTTTTGCAATTATGTCTCAAACTGAACCTGCCTCAGATGTTACCATAGAATTTGAGCTGTCTGAACACGTTTCTGCCAAAGCTAAGTGTGTTTGTTGTAAAAAAGCTGATCTAAATTCTGTGACTATTTTTTTGAATATTTGTTAAATGCTGATAATATATCTAGAAGTACAAATGCACCCACTGTTATTCCATCTCAGTCTAATGTACAATGTATTCCTGCAGAAATGAAAGATTTTATTGCTGCAGCTATACAGAAGGCAATGACTGCTATTCAGCCTTCAAATAAACGTAAAATGGTTTTGTAACATTTTCCTAAACCTAGTGAATTAAGTTCTGACCTTCATCATACTGATGTATCCTCTACTGATGGGGTTTCCTCTGATTCAGAGAACACCACGTCAGAGACAGATATAGACAAAAATTTTTTTTATTTAAGATAGAATATATTCGCTTTCTCTTAAAGGAAGTTTTGTTTACTTTGGGTATTGAGGAGTCTAAACCTCCTGATGATAAAGCTAGTAATAATTTAATTCTGTATTTAAGACTACTGTTATTACTCCTGAACTATATCCTATTCCAGATGCTATTTCTAATGTGATTGCTAAAGAATGGTCTAAACCTGGTACCTCTTTTAACCCTTCTTCTAGGTTTAAAAAATGGTATCCTTTACCTGTGGCTAATTTAGAGCTTTGGGAAACAGTCCCTAAGGTTGATGGGGCTATTTCCACTCTTGCCAAATGTACTACTATTCATATGGAAGACAGTACTTCTTTTAAGGATCCTTTAGATAGGAAGCTTGAATCTTATCTAAGAATTGCAAATTTACATACTGAGTATATTCTTAGACCAGTTATATCTATAACTGATGTTTCTGCTGCTTCTAATTTTTGGTTGGACAGTTTAGCACAGCAGTTGTCTTCAGATCCTGAATTATCTAACAATTTTCTTTTACTTTAACATGCAAATCTTTTTATTTGTGATGCTATATTTGATGTTATGAAGATCGATGTCAAATCTATGTATTTAGCCATTCTAACTAGAAGAGCTTTATGGCTTAAATCTTGGAATGCTGGCATGGTGTCTAAAACTAGATTATGATCTCTCTCTCTTTTTTAAGGTAAAAATCTTTTTGGTTCACAATTGGATTCTATTATCTCCACTGTTACTGGGGGTAAGGGAGGGGGGGTTTCTGCCCCAAGACAAAAAATTTAAGGGTAAATTTAAAGCTCCCAAATGTTTTCGTTCTTTTCATCAGAATAGAGAACAAACAACCCCCACTCCTTCCCCTAAGGCCTCTGGGCTCTAATTTGAGACCATCTCCGAACTGGAATAAATCCAAGCCTTATAAGAAACCAAATCCTGCCCCTAAACCTACATGAAGGTGCAACCCTACAGCCAGTTCTTCTGGTAGGGGGCAGACTAAAGCTATTTCAAAGAGTTTGGACAGACTCTGTCCAAAATCAGTGGATTCAGAATATAATTTCTCAAGGGTATCAAATAGGATTCAGAATAAGACCTCCCTTGGGAAGATTCTTTATTACCCATGTACCAAAAAAACCCAGTTAAAGCTCAAGCCTTTCTGAAAATTGTGTTTCAGATCTAGAACTTTCAGGGGTACTTGTCCTAGTTCCACAACAGGAACAAGAATTGGGTTTTTATTCAAATCTATTCATTGTACCAAAGAAGGAAACATTTTTCAGACCAATTTTGGATCTGAAAACTTTAAATCGTTTTGTAAGAGTCACAACTTTCAAGATGGTGACTTTAAGGACTATTCTGCCTTTTGTTCAGCAAGGTCACAATAGACTTACAGGACGCTTACCTTCAGATTCTGATTCATCCAGATCATTATCGATTTTTGAGATTCTCTTTTCTAAATAAGCATTACCAATTTGTCACTTTCCGTTTGGCCTTGCCACAGCTCCAAGAATATTCTCAAAGGTTCTAGGTGCCCTTCTCTCTGTAATCAGAGAGCAGGGTTTTACAGTGTTTCCTTATTTGGATATCGTGGTACTAGCTCAATCTTTTCATTCAGCAGAATCTCACACAAAACAACTTATGTTGTTTCTTCAAAGACATGGTTGTATGATCAATTTACCAAAGAGTTTCTTGATTCCTCAGAAAAAGGTCACCTTTTTAGGTTTCCAGATAGATTCAATGTCCATGACTCTATCCCTAACATAAAAGAGACGATTGAGATTAGTTTCAGCTCGTCTAAACCTTCAGTCTCTATCATTCCCTTCAGTGGCTATGTGCATGGAAGTTTTAGGTCTCATGATTGCAGCATTGGACGCGATTCCTTTTGCTCATTTTCATATGAGACCTCTACAGCTTTGCATGTTGCACCAATGGTGCAGGGATTATACTCAGATATCACAGCTGATATACTCAAATCCCAACACTCAACTCTCTCTGACTTGGTGGTTAAACCATAACCTTATTGTTCAAGGGGCCTCCATTGTTCATCCTACCTGGACTGTGATCACAACAGATGCAAGTCTCACAGGTTGGGGAGCTGTCTGGGGGTCTCTAACATCACAGGGAGTTTGGAATCCTTGAGAGATGAGGTTACCAATCAATATCTTAGAACTCCATGCTATTTTCAGAGCTCTTCAGGCGTGGGGGCCGAATTATCATTGTGCGAGCGGACATGATCCAATATTGTGGATAATGTCTGCTGCACATCAATAAATGCCGACAGCATACGCTCTCGGCATTTATCATTGCACCTGCAGTTCTTGTGAACTGCTGGTTCAATACCGCCCCTGCAGATTCGCTAGCAGGGGGTGTCAATCAACCCGATTGTATTGGATTCTGTCGATTTCTGTCTGCCGCCTCAGAGCAGGCGGACAGGTTATGGAGCAGTGGTCTTTAGACTGCTGCTTCATAACTTCTGTTTCCGGCGAGCCTGAAGGCTCGCTAGAAACAAGGGGCATCAAACTCCATACGGAGCTTGATAAATTTGCCCCTTGGCCTCTATTAAAGAGAGAAACATATATTCAGTTTCAAACAGACAATGTCACAATAATGGCATATGTCAGTCATCAAGGGGGGAATCACAGTCCCCTAGCAATGAAATAAGTATCTCTAATATTTTCTTGGGTGGAATCCCACTCTTGTCTAATCACTGTGATTCATATACCAGGTGTAGAAAATTGGGAAGCGGATTATCTCAGCCGTCAAACTCTGCATCCGGGGGAGTGGTCTCTCCATCCAGATGTTTTCTATCAGATTGTGCAGATGTGGGGTTTTACAGACATCGATCTGATGGCCTATCGTCTAAACAACAAACTTCTCTGATTCCTCTCCAGGTCCAGGGATCCTCAGGCTGAAATGATAGATGCTCTATCAGTTTCATGGCTTTACCAGCCTGCTTACATTTTTCCACCTCTGGTTCTTCTTCCAAGAGTGATCTCAAAGATCATAATCGAACAATCATATGTGTTTTTGATGGCACCAGCATGGCCTCACAGTTTCTGGTATGCAGACCTTGTCCGAATGTCCAGTTGCCAACCTTGGTCACTTCCTCTAAGACCAGACCTTCTGTTTTAATGCCCATTTTTCCATCCAGATCTCAAATCTCTAAATTTTAAGGCATGTAAATTGAACACCTAGTCCTTATGGAAACCTATATTTCATGGTGTTCCATTAATGATTATTCTTGGCATTGTTTTAGAATTCCTAGGATTCTTCAGTTTCTTCAGGATGGTTTGGATAAAGGTTTGTCTGCCAATACTTTGAAAGGACAAATCTCTGCTCTTTCTGTTTTAGTACAGGCTTTGACTTGTATCAAACCTGTTATTAAATCTACCTCTCCTTCTTGGAGTCTAAATTTGGTATTAAAGACTTTGCAGGCTTCTCCTTTTGAGTCTATGCACTCTTTGGACATTAAACGACTTTCTTGGAAAATGTTATTTCTCTTGGCTATCTCTTCTGCTAGAAGAGTTTCTGAATTGTCTGCTCTCTTGCGAGTCTCCTTATCTGATTTTTTCCATTAAGATAAAGCTGTTTTTGCTGACCGTTTAAATTTTTGCCTAAAGTTGTGAATTTTAACAATATTAATAAGGAAATTATTGTTCCTTCCTTGTGTCCTAGTCCTAAAAATACTCTTGAAAGATCTTTACATTCTTTGGATGTGGTAAGAGCTTTTATGCTGATGCTACTAAAGATTTCAGAAATACTTCTAGTCAATTTGTTATTTTTTCTGGTTCCAGTTCTTTGGCATCTTGGTTGAAACTTCTGATTCACAAAGCTTATTTGGAGGCAGGCCAGTCTCAGCCTCAGAAAATAACAGCTCATTCTATAAGATCAGTTGCCACATCTTAGGCTTTCAAGAATAAAGCTTCAGTTGATCAAATCAGCAAAGCAGCCACTTGGTCTTCTTTGAAAACCTTTACTAAATTTTACCATTTTGATATTTATGCTTCTTTCTAGTGCCTATGATTTGTTTTTTTAATTTTTATGAAAACTTAATTATTTTTTGGGAATTAATTTCTCAGCGGAAATAGCTGTTTTATTTTACTCCCCCCTCTATAGTTACTCATGGACTTCCACATCTTGGGTAATATATCCCATCAGTAACTAGCTTGTGGACTCTTGCCACCTATATGAAAGAAAACATAATTTATGTAACAACTTACCTGATAAATTAATTTCTTTCATGGTGGCGAGAGTCCACGAGACGCACACATTTCTTTTGGGTTACGATTTTTTTGTATAAAGCACATTATTTATCCTGTTTCTCTTTTTATGCTTTTACTCCTTATACACCTCACTAACTTGGCTATATGTTAAACTGAGGTATGCGTGAGGTGGGAGTTGTATTCATAGGCATATGAGGTTTGAGAAACTTTGCCCCCTTCTGGTAGGAATGTATATCCCATCAGTAACTAGCTCGTGGCTACTCGCCACCATGAAAGAAATTAATTTATCAGGTAAGTTTTTACATAAATTATGTTATCTGTACATATCTATACCTATATATATATATATATATATATATATATATATATATATATATATAACAGCTATTTAAAATATGGGGAGGCAAAAAGTGAGTTTAAAATCCTCCACTAAATCCAAAATGTAGAGAAAATAACTCCATGGCCTCTATTTAACAAGCTGTCTACTTTCCTGCATTCGCCGGCCCCAATATGCTCACCTAAGCTCACCTAACATCGCCGCCGCTGACCTGAATACGTTTGCCAAATTTATCAAGAAGGCTGTCAAAAAGCCGTGCACCAAGTACGGTGCGATGAGCAGCAGACTGTTGTTAACTGACAGTCATCGATCTCGCTGCTCATCGGCTTATTCGCAGCTTTCTTGCTAGCCTGTCACTAAGCACCCACACTATACTATACTGTTATACCCCCTAAACCGCCGCTCCCGGAGCCCCCTGCAACTAAATAAACTTATTAACCCCTAAGCCGCCGCTCCCGGACCCCGCCGCACCTATAATAAATATATTAACCCCTAAACCGCCGCTCCCGGACCCCGCCGCCACCTACATTATACCTATTAACCCATAATCTGCAGCCCCCTATACCCCCACCACCTACATAAAGTTATTAACCCCTATCCTGCCAATCCTGGACCCCGCCGCAAATAAATAAATTGTTTAACCCCTAAACCGCTGCACCCGGAGCCCGCCTCCACCTACATTACATTTATTAACCCCTATCCTGCCCCCCCTACACCGCTGCCACCTACATTACATTGATTAACCCCTAATCTACCCCCCGGCCCCTACACCACCGCCACTATATTAAATGAATTAACCCCTAAACCTAAGTCTAACCCTAACACCCCCTAGCTTAAATATCATTTAAATACATATAAATAAAATTGCTATTATTAACTAAATTATTCCTATTTAAAACTAAATACTTACCTATAAAATAAACCCTAAGATAGCTACAATATAACTAATAGTTACATTGTATCTATCTTAGGGTTTATTTTTATTTTACAGGCAACTTTGTATTTATTTTAACTAGGTACAATAGCTATTAAATATTTATTAACTATTTAATAGCTACCTAGCTAAAATAAATACAAAATTACCTGTAAAATAAATCCTAACCTAAGTTACAATTACACCTAACACTACACTATCATTAAATAAATTAATTAAATACAATTACCTACAATTAAATTAAAATAACTAAAATGAACTAAAGTACAAAAAACCCTCTAAATTACAGAAAATAAAAACAATTACAAGAAGTTTAAACTAATTACACCTAATCTAAGCCCCCTAATAAAATAAAAAAAGCCCCCCAAAATAATAAAATTCCCTACCCTAAACTAAATTACAAATAGCCCTTAAAAGGGCCTTTTGCGGGGCATTGCCCCAAAGTAATCAGCTCTTTTACCTGTAAAAAAAAGAAATACAACCCCCCCAACATTAAAACTCACCACCCACACCCAACCTTACTCTAAAACCCACCCAATCCCCCCTTAAAAAAACCTAACACTACCCCATTGAAGATCACCCTACCTTGAGACGTCTTCACCCAGCCGGGCACAAGTCTTCATCCGATCCGGCCAGAAGTCTTCATCGAATCCGTGCAGAAGAGGTCCTCCAAGTGGCAGAAGTCTTCATCCAAGCGGCATCTTCTATCTTCAATCAACCGGAGCGGGTCCATCTTCAATCCAGCTTACGCGTAGCCATCCTCTTCAAACGACGTCCTAACACTGAATGAAGGTTCCTTTAAATGACGTCATCCAAGATGGCGCCCCTGAATTCTGATTGGCTAATAGGCTGACAAAGGTGCAGTATATACCTTAAAGGACTTTGTCTATTACGTATGGAAGTACTTTGACCTGGAATGGTCCGGCTCTCCTTGCTAAGTGATTTCCTTGCTGATAACTGTAATCCTTGAGCTGTTTGATTTTTATGTTTTATATATATATATATATATATATATATATATATATATATATATATATATATATGTGTGTAGGAGCAGGTGCACTCTCATAAACTCAATTTGATTGCCAGGGTGCTGAATAGAAATTCTGACTCTATATATATATATATATATATATATATATATATATATATATATATATATATATAAATGATCCAAGCAAATGCACTCTCAGGTCTTTTCAATAGGTTCTTTTAATGGAACGTTTTCGGGGTTCACAACCCCTTCATCAGCATAGAAAACGTTCCATTAAAAGAACCTATTGAAAAGACCTGAGAGTGCATTTGCTTGGATCATTTATATTACTTATTTCTGCACCCAGGCGGTTGATACTTGGAGGGTAGAGCTGGAAATTGTTTGCATACTATATATATATATATATATATATATATATATATATATATATATATATATATATATATATATATATATATATAGGTATATATTTTACCACAAAAACAATTATATATTTATATATATAAATACGTATTAATGAATAAATAAATATATATATAGGTATATATTTTACCACAAAAACAATTTTATATATATATATATATATATATATATATAAAAATACGTATTAATGAATAAAAAGAACATATTCTGCTATGTAAAAAATATTGGAATGTGAAATATTAATATACTTGAAAAAATGTGATCAGGTTTGTGCACAAGTAAGGGTGTTAGTTTTTTCCAATTTTTTTGTGCTCCATGAATTGCCCAAAGACTGGATGTGAGGAGTAAATTAAAACTCTAACACCTAGATTACGAGTTTTGCGCTAAACAGGGTGCGAAACTAACTCCAAAAAAGTTGCGTTATTACAGCCTCCATAGCGCTGCCATTAAGAGTTACTGAAAAGCCTCCTTGTGCGTACGATATGGTGGCGTTAAGCTCTATACCGCACAAAATCCAAGGGCTGCTTTGACGTGCTCATGCACGCTTTCCCCCATAGACATCAATGGGGAGAGAGTGTTAGAAAAAAAACTAAAACCTGAAGTACGGAATGAAAATTCTCCGTAACGCAACCCCATTGATGTCTATGGGGAAAAAAAAGTTACACCCTAACATAAACCCTAATTCTAAACACCCCTAATTTGCTGGCCCCGACATCACCACCACTATAATAATGTGATTAACCCCTATTCCACCACTCCCTGACATCGCTAACACTATAATAAAGCTATTAACCCCTATTCCGCCGCTACCCGTCATTGCCGAAATAAAGTTATTAACCCCTAAACCTCCAACCTCCCACATCTCCGCAACTAAATAAACCTATTAAATCCTAATCTTCCAGCCTCCCATATCTCCGCCACTAAATAAACCTATTAACCCCTAAACCGCCGCCCCCACATTGCAAAACACTAAATTTAGCTA
Organism: Bombina bombina; assembly: GCF_027579735.1. Classification (NCBI taxonomy): domain Eukaryota; kingdom Metazoa; phylum Chordata; class Amphibia; order Anura; family Bombinatoridae; genus Bombina; species Bombina bombina. Next base: position 389,729,570 of record NC_069500.1, read on the forward strand.
TTAACCCCTAAACCTAACACTCCCCTAACTTTAAATTATGATTACAATATAACTATATTTAAATAAATACAAATTTACCTGTGAAATAAAAATAAACCTAACATTGAATTATAAATTAACCTAACCTTACTATTCTAATAAAATAAAAAATACTACAAATTAAAAATTCTAAATTACATATTTAAAAAAACCTAACAGTAGAAGAAAAATTAAAAAATCTAAAATTACAAAAAATAAAAAACACTAAGCTTACAAAAAGTAATAAATGAAATTATCAAAAATAAAAACAATTACACCTAATCTAATAGCCGTATAAAAATAAAAAATCTTCCCCAAAATAAAAACACCCCCTAGTCTACAATAAACTACCAATAGCCCTTAAAAGGGCCTTTTGTAGGGCATTGCCCTAAGTTAAACAGCTCTTTTACCTGTAAAAAAAATACAACGTCCTTACCAACAGTAAAACCCACCACCCAACCAACCCCCCAAAATAAAAAAACTAACTCTAAAAAAAACCTAAGGTATTCATTGCCCCTAATCTGAAAAATAAAAAACCCACACCAAAAAATAAAAAAAATACCTAACATTAACCTCAGAATATCTACTCACGGTTGCTGAAGTCCGGACATCCAAGAGGCGAGAGGTCTTCATCCAGACGGCAACATCTTCATCCATCGCAGGGGTGTCTTCTATCTTCATCCCATCAGCTGATTTGAACAGCCAGTAGGATTTCAGTAGCTCTCATCCTATTGGCTGTTTTGAACAGCCAATAGGATTTTAGAAGCTCTCATCCTATTGGCTGATTTTAATTTGAAGAATCAAATCAGGCAATAGGAATGCAATTACGCCATTATAGGAATGCAATTACGCCAAACAGAAAGAAAAGCAGTCTGTCAGGAACGAACAGCAGCATCAATAGCTTGTTCTATGGCCCGGCTGCCACCTGGGAGTAGCTTCTTTCTTCCCAATGGTGCTTTTCACAGAGGAAAACTTTCCTGTAGTATATCAGTCTGATCCTGCCAACATGGTCAGTCCAGCCCCGAAATACCCGGCAATTCACCTCTGAACAAGGAACATGACAACCCCAGACGATCGTTTCGGCCTCCTTTGGGCCTCGTCAGTGAGGTGCAGCCATCTAATAGCCTTATAAAAATAAAAAAGCCCCCCCCCCCCAATAAAAACACCCCCTAGTCTACAATAAACTACCAATAGCCCTTAAAAGGGCCTTTTGTAGGGCATTGCCCTAAGTTAAACAGCTCTTTTACCTGTAAAAAAAATACAAAGTCCCCCCAACAGCAAAACCCATCACCCAACCAACCCCCCAAAATAAAAAAATCTAACTCTAAAAAAACCCTAAGCTACCCATTGCCCCTAAAGGTGCATTTGTATGGGCATTGCCCTTAAAAGGGCATTCAGCTCTTTTTCATTGCCCTTAAAAGGGCATTTAGCCCTTTTTCAAAAGCCCAAACCCTAATCTGAAAAATAAAAAACCCACACCAAAAAATAAAAAAAATACCTAACATTAACCCCAGAATATCTACTCACGGTTGCTGAAGTCCGGACATCCAAGAGGCGAGAGGTCTTCATCCAGACGGTGACATCTTCGTCCATCGCGGGCGTGTCTTCTATTTCCATCCCAGCAGCTGATTTGAACAGCCAGTAGGATTTCAGTAGCTCTCATCCTATTGGCTGATTTTAATTTGAAGAATCAAATCAGGCAATAGCAATGCAATTACACCATTTTGAAACGGCTACCTTGCATTGAAGCTTCAGTGTACGGCGGGGACCGTATGAAGAGGACTTTCCGTGCTGGATGTCTTCACCATTCTGTGCCGCCGGGATGAATATAGAAGACTTCTTGTTGCCTGGATGTCCAGACTTCAGCCATCGTGAGTAGATATTCTGGGGTTAGTGTTAGGTTTTTTGGGTTTTTTTGGGGTGATTTTTTTCAGATTAGGGTTTGGGCTTTTGAAAAGAGCTAAATGCCCTTTTAAGGGCAATGAAAAAGAGCTGAAGGCCCTTTTAAGAGCAATGCCCATACAAATGCCCCCTTAGGAGCAATGGGTAGCTTAGTTTTTTTTTAGAGTTAGGTTTTTTTATTTTGGGGGGTTGGTTGGGTGGTGGGTTTTACTGTTGGGGGGACTTTGTATTTGTTTTACAGGTAAAAGAGCTGTTTAACTTAGGACAATGCCCTACAAAAGGCCCTTTTAAGGGCTATTGGTAGTTTATTGTAGGCTAGGGGGTGTTTTTATTTTGGGGGGCTTTTTTATTTTTATAGGGCTATTAGATTAGGTGTAATTGTTTTTACTTTTGATAATTTCGTTTATTATTTTTGTAAGCTTAGTGTTTTTTATTTTTCAGAATTTAGTGTTTATTATTTTTTGTAATTTTAGATTTCTTAATTTTTCTCATAGTGTTAGGTTTTTTAAATTTGTAATTTAGATTTTTTTTAATTGGTAGTTTTTTTATTTTATTAGAATAGTAAGGTTAAGTTAATTTATAGTTTAATGTTAGATTTATTTTTATATCACAGGTAAGTTTTTATTTATTTAAATATAGTTATATTGTAATTTTAATTTAAAGTTAGGGGGTGTTAGATTTAGGGGTTAATAGTTTCATTTAGTGTTTTGCCATGTGGGGGGCCGGCGGTTTAGGGGTTAATAGGTTTATTTAGTGGTGGAAATGTGGGAGGCCGGAGGTTTAGGGGGTTAATATTTTTATTTAGTTGCGGAGATGTGGGAGCCAGGAGGTTTAGGGGCTAATAACTTCATTATAAAGCAGCGATGTCGGGGAGCGGCGGAATAGGGGTTAATAGTTTTATTATAGTGTCGGTGATGTCGGGGAGCGTCGGAATAGGGGTTAATAACTTTATTATAGTGGTGGTGATGTCAGGGAGTGGGGGAATAGGGGTTAATAATTTCTATTAGTGTCAGGGATTTCGGGAGCCGCAGATTAGGGGTTAATACATTTATTTAATAGTCGTGATGTGGGTGGCAGGCAGATTAGGAGTTAATACGTTTAATATAGTGTTTGCGATGCGGTAGGGTGGCGGTTTAGAGTTAAATAGGTAGTTTATGGGTGTTAGTGTACTTTGTAACACTTTAGTTATGAGTTTTGTGAAACTCATAACTACTGCTTTCAGATGGCGGTATGGATTGTGTCGGTATAGGCCGTAACGCAAGCATTTTAGCCTCACTGCACAACCTGTAATATCGGCGCTATGAAAATCCCATGCAAAAACATAATTGTTGCGTTACAAGCTAGAATGCTTGGGGTATAGCTATATCGACATGACTAGTAATAGTGCGTTACTGCCATTACACTGAAATTGCCATTTTTTCAGCTTTAAAAGCCGTAACGCAAAACTCGTAATCTACCTGTAAGGCAGGTGTGATCCCAAGACATCTGGTACACAGGGTTGGAATAATGATGTTATTATTGACAATTATAGAAAGTTGGGGGGTATAGATTTTTAAAGAAAATAGGGAGCTCCATTTTAGCGAGATTTAGTATCAAAGGTTGCAGACAGATCAAGAAGAATTAATTGAGAGAAATGGCATTTCCATTTTGCTGTAAATAGATCATTAATAAACTTAATTATTGCAGTCTCTGTGGAGTGATGGGGGCAAAATACAGATTGCAATGTATCAAGGAAGGAGTTTAATGTGAGGAAAAATTATAAACGTGTTTGTGTATATATATATATATATATATATATATATATATATATTATAGCCTTTCCAGAAGTTTGGAGGCAAAGGGGAATAGGGAAATAAGATAGTAGTTGGATGCAGAGGTTGGATCAAGAGAAGGTGTTTTTGAGGATATGTGTTACTATTGCATGTTTAACGAATGAGGGAAATTCACCAGTCCTGAGGGAGAGATTGAAAATATGTGTGAGGATTGGAGTAAGAGTAGGAGAGAGGGAGGTCAGTAGTTGTGAGGAGATGAGACCTAGGACACAGCTAATGAGGTGAGATATAGAACTTAAGTTCTACTGTTGCTTCCTGTCACATGATTTTGCAGCAAAAGTTTACTTGAGCATGGTTAAGGAACTGTGATAGTGCTAGTGCACATATCTGATAGCAGTCACTTAAAAGGGAAAGCTCCTTATTTGCCTTTCTCTACTGTATAGACTAAAGCCTATGTGGGTTTGTGACAGGTAATAATGAACCCTACATAAAATAAGTTTAATAAAAAAAAAGAAATAAAAGGTAAAATGATGAATAACACATATTGGAATTATTTCTATTAGCTTAGTGTTATGTTTAAAAGAATGAAACAGAATGTTCTATATCCCTTTAACTGGTGCTAGCTGTAGGACATGCACAAGGAGAAGGGCAAGTTCAACCAGTACATTTCCCTATGATGTTCTTCTCATGTCTCTCTGACACTGATAATGTCTGTGTATCTATCTAATTCAATTAGACGTCAGAATAAGACTGGAATTAGTATACATATGTTCTAAAATGTGAGTGCTCCTTGTTTGAATTCACAACCCTGCATAACCTCACAATGTTTCGTATAAACATACATTTGCATCAAGTCTTTTACTGATATTGGGACAGTTGACAGTTTCACATTCTCTGTGATCAAAGGTGATGAAATCCAGGCACTGATTTCTGAACCAAGATCAGTCTGTACTGTGCAATGTTTAGTATCCCTGGGACACAGCAGAGGATTCATGGCCAATACTTTTCCATAATTCCTCTATTCTTTTTGCTGCCAGAAAATAAAAAATGGTGATATAGTTAATGCATTGATTGAACACTTTGTCATTCTGAAAACATTTATATGATATACTGCAATTTCAGGTTTAGGGGCATATTTATTAAGCTCTATATGGAGCTTGATGGCCCTTGTTTCCGGCGAGCCTTCAGAAGTTATGAAGCAGCGGTCTAAAGACTGCTGCTACATAACTTGTCTGCCTGCTCTTAGGCCGCGGACAGATCGGGTTGATTGACACCGATTGGCAGGGGGCGGCATTGCACAAGCAGTTCACAAGAACTGCTGGAGCAATGATAAATTCCGACAGCGTATGCTGTCGACATTTATCGATGTGCGGCAGACATGATACACTACATCGTATCATGTCCACTCGCACATTGATAAATATGCCCTTAGTATCATCACGGTAGATGCATTTACTTCATGAATACATTATTGTCCACAAGCATTCATCATATGCCCAATGGATGACTGGATTAATGCATAGTCATTTAATACAATGCAACATGGGGGAGCTGGTAAAGTTTTGAGTTGGTGGGACAGCTAGGGTGTATGTGTGTGCTTGTGTGTATGGGTGGTTTTTATGTATGTGTGTTTGTGTGTGTGTGTTTGTGTATATGTGTGTTTATGTTTGTGTGTATGCATGTATGTCTGCTTGTATGTGTTTATGATCACATTTATTTTCTTCCTGATTTGTTCTAAGGAAGGGGAAGGTCAGTCCCCAAAGTGGCAGTAAAATTACTTATGAAAGTTCTTGTGAGTGTAGGGTATGTTACATATTACAGAACAGATAGAAACATATGAGGTGCACATTTCACACAAACATTGTTTAAATACCTGTAAACTGTTATTTGAGACCCACAACAGACAACTCACAAAATCTATCCATCTATCTATCTATTATCTATCTATCTATCTATCTATCTATCTATCTATCTATCTTCTGTCTGTTTGTCTATTAATATAACCCAATATAATTACTTGTTGCAAGTCCAAATTATGCAGTTCTAGAGTTCAAGGCTGAGTATTAACCATTCAATATATTTAATTAGTGTGCCTGGATGTTTAGGGGCATATCTATCAAGCACCGTATGGAGCTTGAAGCCCCGTATTTCTGGCGAGTCTTCAGGCTCACCAGAAACACCAGTTATGAAGCAGCTATCTAAAGACCACTGCTCCATAACCTGTCCACCTGATCTGAGGAGGCGGACAGACATCGCCGTAATTTAACCCGATTGAATATGATCGGGTTAATTGATACCCCCCTGCTAGCGGACGATTGGCCGCGAATCTGCAGGGGACAGCGTTGCACCAGCTGTTCACAAGAGCTGCTGGTGCAATGCTGAATGCGGAGAGCGTATTGCTCTCCGCATTCAGCGAGGTCTGTCAGAAATGATCCGCAATGTCGGATCATGTCCAACAGGCATTTCAGAAATAAGCCCCCTGATTGGCATGAACACACATACCAGAAGCATATTTAGGTCTTATGTTGCCTTAGGCACTTACAATTTAGCCCCCCCGCCTTAGGATTTAGGTCTTTTTAGCCATAATATTTTTGGTCAGTGTGTAACGTGACATTTTTTTTATTTTTCATGGCAATTCCAAAGTAAATGTTTACCAGCCAGCATAATTATTATCTATTAGTAAGAGGATTAGAATTGTTTGGGACATAAACAGTCTAAAACCTGAATGTATAGTAAAGCTGCATGACTGATACTGAATATTTTCATACAACTTTTATAGCCCTCTAATCAACTAAAGGCCTATGGGGCATATTTATCAAGCTCTGTATGGAGCTTTCAGCCCCTTGTTTCCGGCGAGACCGCTGTTCCATAACTTGTCCGCCTGCTCTGAGGCCATAGACAGAAATTAATCTGATTACGATTGGGTAGATTGACACCCCCTGCTAGTGGCTAGTGGCCGCAAATCTGCAGGGGGCGGCATTGCACCAGCAATTCACAAGAACTGCTGGTGCAATGAGAAATGCCAACAAAGTAGGATGTCTGCATTTATCGATGTGCAACGGACATGATACGCTACTTCGTATCATGTCCGCACGCACATTGATAAATATGCCCCTAAGTCTCCTCTTTAATAAAATCTGTGTGTATTTACCTACTTGCCATTAAGTTTTTTCAACATGTGTTTTTCAATTCAAACCATGGTATGTGATACTCCAACCATTCTTCAGTGCATGGCCTGACAGTCTGAATAATTTGCTTTCACTATACAACAGAGCATACTTATATTCATCAACATCATTATCATTATTATTTGCAATGAAGAGAAGATAACAGCAGTACCAGAGAGAATGTAGCTAAGGAACGGCATGCAGGCCTATCACTAATACAATAACATGTTCACAAACTCACAACAAAGTTATAAATTGTTCTGTTCCTTGAAATTGTTGTTTGAATCTTCAAATTTACTGCCTGCTTATGATTCCTTAGTTTGCCTCAAACATCAGCAAAGCTGTCATGGCCCCATCAATTCACCCGCCCCAGATGTCAATTCCTTGTACTCTGCTCATCTTTAACCCACTCCAACTTGAGCTGCGGGGCATCTGCAGGACTTTATTGTCGACGGCTGTGTGGCTTCTATCAGCTCAACAGCAAAAAAAAGTTCAGTCCAGCACTCAGGGTACTGCACGCCACACAGGGTAACCACACATACACCAGATAAGTGTCAAAGCAATCCAGAAGAGGTGGCAGTATACAAAGTGACTTTATTAAGCACAAATAAACAGCGAGCAATGTTTCGGGATTGCTCCCTTAGTCATGCAATCAAACACAGTGATATAGCCTTGGCTATTAGTTTTATTTTTAGATCCAATATCTGCTCTAATCAGTTTCTGTTGGATGTTGTACCCCATTTATATGCTGGCATAGGTATTTCAATGAATTCTGGAATTTCTGAATTACACTTGGCAAGGATACCCCAGTGTGTTTTATTGATACCCTGAATTAGATTACTTTGCGCATTGACTTCAGAAACTAAAACCATCCGTTGGTCATTATTTTTCTTAGCTTTACCCTCCTTAGAACATAATAATGTCTCTCTAGGGATTGATGAAACAAATTCCATCTCTTTTTCAATAATGGGCAACGCATAGCCATGCTCCAAAAAATGATTCCTCATTTCTTTAAGTCTCACATCAAACATCTTCTCATCAGTGACAATCCTACGTATCCTTAATAGTTGGCTCCGTGGGAGGGCTTTTAACAGTGATAACGGGTGGGCACTGTCAAAGCGTAAACGTCTGCTATGGTCTGTTTCTTTTCTAACTAAATCTATTCAACATACCACCTGATTTAATCATTCTGGTGTCCAGAAAGACCAAATCTTCCTCACTCCAGGTTTATTTAAATTTTATGTGACTGGTGGATCTGTTCAGGTCATTAACAAAGGCAGTAAGGGTCCCAACATCACCATACCAAATCCCAAAGATATCATTGATATAGCGCAACCAACAGGCACCAAACTTTTCATCGTACATATTCATAAAAATATTTGCATAATTGGGGGCGACATTGTAACCCATAGCTGTTCCTTGAACCTGTAAATAATAATCATCCTCAAAGAGAAAATAATTATAAAAAAGAACAAATTCCAACAGTTGAATAAGAAAATTAATTTAAGCAAAATCATAACGAATGCCCATGCTTAATACTGCCTTGACGGCACCCACACCACTCTGGTCTTGTTTCCATTGAGCCGTAATTAGGTTTGCGTGCGCTTGCAAACCATTAAATATGCTGTTGAAAGCAATATCATTCACCGACTGCTTCCAATGGCCCGTTACAACTCAATTTCAGCAACCAGACTCCGGCTGCCGAATTTTTTTTTGTGTCCCATACAAAGTATCAGAAGCCGCTAATCTATAAATAATACCAGGTTTCCAATGTCCATGTAAACCATTAATATACTGTCAGAGGCTGCCAATACATTAATAAAAATTACACCCGGCTCAACTAGGTGTAAAATAGGAAAAATGTGCTTTATGAGACCTTTTTTCCCATTGAAATCTAACCCGCCACCCCCCCCACATTGCAACTAACAATAAAAGTTATTAACCTCTAAACCGCCATTCCTCCACATCACAACTAACAATAAAATGTATTAAACTCTAAACTGCCATTCCCACACATCGCAAAGTACCGATTTAAACTATTTGCCCCTAGTCTGCCATTCACCCACATCGCAAAGTACCTATTTAAACTATTAACCCCTAGTCCGCCATTCACCCACATCGCAAAGTACCTAATTAAACTATTAACCCCTAGTACACCATTCACCCACTTTGCAAAGTACCTATTTAAACTATTAACCCCTAGTCCGCCATTCACCCACATCGCAAAGTACCTAATTAAACTATTAACCCCTAGTACACCATTCACCAACTTTGCAAAGTACCTATTTAAACTATTAACCCCTAGTCCACCATTTAACCACATCGCAAAGTACCTATTTAAACGATAAACCCCTAGTCCGCTATTCACCCACATGGCAATCTATCTATTTAAACTATTAACCCCTAGTCCGCCATTCCCCCACATCACAATCTACCTATTTAAACTATTAACCCCTAGTCTATTATTCACCCACATCACAATCTACCTATTTAAACTATTAACCCCTAATCTGCCATCCGCCCACAAGGTAAATAACTAATCTAATCACTAAGCCTCCTAACCTAACATCCCCTAAATTAATCCCCATTACATAAATTAAAAAAAATACTGTTACTATTAAAATAAAAAATACTAACATTAATTAATACTAACATTAAAAATAAAACCTAATATTAAATTACAATAATTAAATCTAAAACTAATACCCCTATAAAAATAAAAAAGCCCCCCCCAAAATAAAAACATCCCCTAATCTAAGATGGCTCAGCAGCCGCCGGTCCTGTTCCGTGGTCACCTCCGCTCTGCGCCGCCTTCACCCTGGATGAAGATAGAAGAGGTCCCCGTGCTGGATGAAGATATCACCGCCTGGAAGAAGACCTCCGCTGGACTTCAGGAACAGTGAGTACCTATTTGGGGGTTAGACTTAGCTTTGATTTTTATTTTTTTGGGTGTTTTTTTTTTTTTTTAGATTAGATTAGGACTTTGTTATTTTAATGGGCTTTCTTTTAGTGTTAGTTTTTATTTTATTTTGGGGGGTTTGGTGGGTTGGGGGGTTTACTGTTAGGGGTTCATTTGTATTTTTAGGTAAAAAAGCTGATCACTTTAGGGCAATGACCTACAAAAGGCACTTTTAAGGGCTATTGGTTGTTTAGTCTTAGATTAGGGGGTGTTTTTATTTGGGGGGTATTTTTATAGGGGTATTAGATTGTTTAATTTTTTTTTAATAAGTTGGTTTATTTCTTTCTGTATTTTTAGACTTTTTTATGTTTTGTAATTTTAGATTTAATTATTTTAATTTAATCTAAGGCTTTATTTTTAAATTAATGTTAGTATTTTTTAATTGCTTTGCAATTTGGTTGAATGGCGGACTAGGGGTTAATAGTTAAATAGGTACTTTGCGATGTGGGTGAATGGCAGACTAGGGGTTAATAGTTTAAATAGGTACTTTGCGATGTGGGTGAATGGAGGACTAGGGGTTAATAGTTTAAATAGGTACTTTGCAATGCGGGTGAATGGCGGACTAGGGGTTAATAGTTTAAATTGGTACTTTTCTTTGTGGGGGGATGGCGGTTTACTAGTTAATAACTTTAATAGATACTTTGCGATATGGGGGTTGGCGGATTAGGGGTTAATACATTTATTAGTTATTGCGGTGGAGGTGGCGGTTGAAAGGCAGATATTGCGCATATGTTAGTTATTTGCTTTTATTTTAACAGCGAGCGATATCTAAAATATTTGCGCTGCACTTGTATGTGGTGTCATATATGCGATCAAGTGTATTGTAAGGTCGGGTTACCATAGTAACCTATTGATTTTCAAGAAATCCGGCATCGGGTGGAATGTTAACACAACGCTAACTTACACCTACACGAAAAAGGCAACTGCACGCAATGCACTATCCTTTTCAATGGAAACCTGGTACTAAAATGGAGTCGTAATTTACTTTTAGCTGCTGGCAGCTTCGGTAGCTTACGGCTCCATTTTTAACAGCTCAATGGAAACGAGCCCTCTCATGGGTAATAGATGTATATAAACTCTCTACGTCCAAGTAGAAATTTATTTGTAATTAAACTTAATGATTTAATTTTTTATAAAAAAAATCATTATTGTCCTTAATAAAAGAACTGGATGTTTCAACAAACGGTCGTAAAGGGACATTTAGCCCCAAATTTTTCTTTCATGATTCAGATAGAAAATGCAATTTTAAACAACATTCCTATTTACTTCTATTATCTAATTTGCTTCCTTCTTTAGATATCCTTTGTTGAAGAACTAGCAATGCACAAAGGTGAGCCAATTACATGAGGCATCTATGTGCAGCCACCAATCAGCAACTACTGAGCCTTTCTAGATATACTTTTTAGCAAAGGGTATCAAGAGAAAGAAGCAAATAAGATAAATTAGATAGTTGTTTAAAATTGCTTGTCCTATCTGAATCATGATAGAACAAATTTGGGTTCCATGTCCCTTTAAAATCCTATCCAAATACACTGAAACATTAGTAAATACAGAACCTATACTTTGGCAACCAGGGAGTTCCTTTTGGTTTTTATGAATTTTAGGTAATGTGTATAGGACAGGGGTAGGTGAATAATCAATATTTAAGAATTTGACAACCTCCTTATTAATGAGGTAATTTTTAAAACCATTTTGGGAAATCCTTTTTAATTCTTTTATTCTTCTATCAGCTGACTAGTTTGCTTCATCTGCAGTTTAAAATGGAAGAGACTGAAAAATATGGTAGTAGCCACACAGCCTTAGTATCCAGGACAATAAGGTCCTGTGGATGCACCACAGCTCAAAGAGGAGGGGATGAGAGGGTAAAAGTGTTCCCCCCATCTTCTCCAAATTTGCCGCCCTTGGCATGGGGCTTGTTGGCATAGGTCATAATACGCCTTAGCACATACACTTCCTGCTAATGACTTAATCATCCAGGGAGTAAAGCATTAATATTATCCATTGTCTATGCAATATATTGCAGCCATTCCCCTTCCAAGTTTTAAAACTTTTAAAAACATATGAATCTCAAAAATGTTCTTTTGCGATTCAAACAGAGCAAACCATTTTTAAAAAGTTTGCAATTTACTTCGATTATCAAATTTACTTCCTTACTATGATATTATTGTGTTGAAGAGATACCTAGATAAAGTTTTTGGCCAAATCCTGTCGCCTCCACCTCATAAACATCTGAAAAATTCACCACTTCCTCACAGAAGACACAAATAAGACTTTAATCCACTCTCTCATCATTTCCTGCCTTGACTATTGCAACTCCATCCTCTTCGGCCACCCTAGCTGCCGTCTATCTCCCTTACTCTGCCAGACTGATCTTCCTTACATGTAGCTCCTCATCTGCTGCACCTCTCTGCCAGTCCCTTCACTGGCTTCCTTTAACTTCCAGAATAAAACATAAAATCCTGACTCTAGCTTTTAAAGCTGTTAATAACACTGCTACACTCTATATCTACAACCTAGTCACCAGATACTCTCCCACCCATTCCCTTCGCTCTGCTCATGACCTCCTTCTCTTCTCCTCTCTTGTTGCCTCCTCACATTCCCATCTACAAGAGATTTTCAGACTGGCCCCTATTTTGTGGAACTCTCTGCCTCACTCTACACGACTCTCCTAAACTTGCAAGCGGTCCTTAAAGACTCTACTGTTCAGAGATGCATATAATATACAATAACACGTCTTAGTTCCTCTCCTCCTTTTAGTTATCCCCTTGAACCCTCTTAGCTGCTTTGTAGATCACCTTCATGAGAAATGATTTACAACAGTGAAACTCTTGGCAGGACCCTCTATCCCTTTGTGTCCCATAATTGTCCCCTTGCATATTTGACCCATGTGTTTAGCGCTGCGGAATCTGTTGGGGCGCTAGAAATATCTGATAATAATAATAATACCTAGGTAGGCAGCTGGAGCACTACATGGCAGGAAATAATGCTGCCATCTAATGCTCGTGCAAACGGATAAAATTCTTGCAAAACTGCTGCCACATAGTGCTCTAGAAATGGGCCGGCTCCAAAGCATACATCTCTGCCTTTTAACAAAAGATACCAAGAGAAGGTAGAAAAAATGATAATAGGAGTAAACTAGAAAGTTGTTTAAAATTGCATGTTCTATCTGAATCATGAAAGAAAAATGTTGGGTTTCATATCCCTTTAACTGTTCCTTGTCTGTGAGGTAATATCACATATTGGCAATTAAAACAAGCAGAGATTGTCCATTATTGACAAGGGACACTCCAATCTTAAAACTTTATTGACAGTAACCCTCTTGACATCCATGGGGTTTAAACTTACCTCTGAATTGGTGGTGAACCTCAGTTCCACTCCCACTCGTCTACACAAAAATAAGTGCTGATCACTTTCACTAATCAGGATTGTCATTTCTTCTAGGCAGTTTTCCCCCCCCCAGATACAATCAGATCTTCTATGTACAGAGCAGCATAGAGGTGGTATTTCCTGCAGTGATGTATTTTTATTGTATTATTTATTTTGATCATTTTTACTTAGATTACGAGTTATGCGCACTATAGGAAATTTAACGAATGCAAAAAAAGTTGCGTTATTTCACCCCCTATAGCGCTGTCATTACAAGTTTTCAAACAGCCGGCTTGTGCGTGTGATATGGTTGCATTGAGCTCCATACCGCACACAATACAAGCGCTGTTTTGACGTGCTCGTGCACACTGTCCCCATAGATATTAATGGGGAGAAGGTGTCAGAAAAAAACCTAACAACTGCTAATGCAAAATGAAAGCTCCGTAACGCAGCCCCATTATGTCTATGGGGGAAAAAAAGATACATTTAAACCTAACACCCTAACATAAACCTCATGTCTAAACACCCTTAATCTGTTGCCCCCCACATCGCCACCACCTACTTAATGTTATTAAACCATAATCTGCCGCTCCCAATATCTCCGCCACCTAAATAAAGCTATTAACCCCTAATCTGCCACTCCTGATATCGCTGCCACTATACAAAAGTTATTAACCCCTATTCCCCTGCACCTCAACATCGCCCACACTATAATAAATCTATTAACCCCTATTCCGCCGCTCCCTGACATCGCCACCACTAAATAAAGTTATTAACCCTAAACCTCTGGCCTCCCACATCACTACCACTGAATAAACCTATTAACCCCTAAACCACCACCCCCCCCACATCGCAGCAACCTGAATTAAACTATCAACCCCTAAACCTAACCCTAAACCTAACGTAACCCTAACACCCCCTAACTTTAATATAATTAAAATAGAGCTAAATTAAAGTTACAATTATTAACTAAATAATACCTATTTAAAACTAAATACATACTTACCTGTGAAATAAAACCTAAGCTAGCTACAATATAACTAATAGTTATATTGTAGCCAGCGTAGATTTTATTTTTATTTCACAGGTAAGTTTGTATTTATTTTAACTAGGTAGACTAGTTAGTAAATAGTTATTAACTATTTAATAACTACCTAGTAAAAATAAATACAAACTTATCTGTGAAATAAAACCATAGCTGCCTTAAAAAATAAAAAACACTAAAATTACAAAAAATAAAAAAGCCTACCATTACAAAAAATAACAAACGAAATTATCCAAAACAATAAAAATCATTCCTATTCTAATACCCTGTTTTTAAAAAAAAAAAAAAAAAACACCCCAAAATAAAAAAGCCTAATCTATAAAAACTACCAAGGGCACTTAAAAGGGCATTCAGCTCTTTTTCCTGACTTAAAATGGCATTCAGCTCTTTTATGAAATTCCCAACCCCTTATCTAAAAATAAAGACCCACCCCAAAACGAAATAAAAACATTACACAAAATAAAAAACGAATTTTCAAAAATAATAAAAATTATTCCTATTCTAATACCCATTTTTAAAAAAAACCACCCCAAAATAAAAAACCTAATCTAGAATAAACCTTAAAAGGGCCTTTTGTAGGGCATTGCCCTAAGTTAAACAGCTCTTTTGCTACAAAAAAACACCCCCTAACAGTATACAAACCCCCACCCCCCAAACCCACAAAATAAAAATAAAGTATAATAAATAAACCTTATCTACCCATTGCCCTGAAAAGGGCAATTGTATGGGCTTTGCCCTTAACCCTTTCAGTGATAACGATGGCTCTGAGCCATCGCAGAGTTTCCCACTCAGGTGCTAACGATGGCTCAGAGCTGTCGCTAGCACTCTCCCACCTTGAGGGATATCTGGGGGCTCCCACCCGCTCCTACCCCAGCTATCGGGCCTGTATAGTGACAGGTATCGTCGGGGGTTCACGTTATGTGTGGTGACGTCACGCGCAATGACGTGATGACGTTACTGCGCAACTTTATTTAAAAATAACAATGTTAAGTATAGGAAAAGGGGGCATGCTGATTAGAAGTCTGTATCTCAGGCATCTAAGCAGCTACAGACCCCCAAGACCCACCGCTGGAAAGGTAATTGCCTAACCTTTCCAGCAGTGTAAGTCTTGGGGATCTGTGAAAAAAAGTAAAACATTTTTTTAAATAGCTTAGCACCCAGGTGGAAAAAGTGCTTTGCACTCAAAGGGTTAAAAGGGCTTTCAGCTCTTTTTCCTGCCCTTAAAGGGGCATTCAGCTCTTTTATGAAATGCCCAACCCCTAATCTACAAATTAAAACCCAACCCAAAACTAAATAAAACATTACACAGAATAAAAAACGAATTATCAAAAATAATAAAAATTATTCCTATTCTAATATCCATTTAAAAAAAAAAAACACCACAAAATAAAAAACCTAATCTAGAATAAACTACCAATAGGCCTTAAAAGGGCCTTTTGTAGGGCATTGCCCTAAGATAAACAGCTCTTTTACCTGAATTTTTTTTACATAGACCCACTAACATTACAAACCCCCAACCCCCCAAACCCACAAAATAAAAAAAAAACTATCTAAAAAAACTAAAACTAATCTACCCATTGCCCTGGAAAGGGTATTTGTATGGGCATTGCCCTTAAAAGGGCATTTAGCTATTTTGCATTGCCCTGAAAAGGGCATTTAGCTCTTTTACAAAAAGCCTGAACCCTAAACAAAAAAACAAAAAACACCCCCAAAAAACGTAAAACATCCTAACACTAACCCCCGAAGATCCACTTACAGTTGCTGAAGTCCCGCTTGAAGGATCTTCATCCCGGTGGTTCCATCTTCATCCAGACGGCTCCATCTTCATCCAGGCGGCATCTACTATCTTTATCCCGGCGGCATCTTCTATCTTCATCCCGGCGGCGCGGAGAAGGTCCATCCTGAAGACATCAGGCGCAGAGCATGCTCTTCATATGTTCGCCGCCGTATACTGAATCTTCAATGCAAGGTACGCAATTCAAAATGGTGTCCCTTGCATTCCTATTGGCTGATTTGATTTTGGAAATTTAAATCAGCCTATAGGATGAGAACTACTGAAATCCTATTGGCTGTTCAAATCAGCCAATAGGATGAGAGCTACTGAAATTCTATTGGCTATTCAAATCAGCCAAAAGAATTTCAGTAGCTCTCATCCTATTGACTGATTTGAATTTCCAAAATCAAATTAGCCAATAGGAGTGCAAGGGATGCCATTTTGAATCGCATACCTTGCATTGAAGATTCAGTATACAGCAGTGACCGTATGAAGAGGCTGCTCCTCACCGGATGTCTTCAGGATGGACCCGCTCCATGCCGGGATGAAGATAGAAGATGCCGCCTAGATGAAGATGCATCCGCAGGGATGAAGATCCTTCAAGCGGGACTTCAGCAACAGTAAGTGGATCTTCGGGGGTTAGTGTTAGGATTTTTTCTGTTTTTTTGGGTGTTTTTTTTTTTAGTTTAGGGTATGGGCTTTTTGTAAAAGAGCTAAATGCCCTTTTCAGAGCAATGCAAAATAGCTAAATGCCCTTTTAAAGGCAATGCCCATACCCTTTTGCAGGGCAATGGGTATCTTAGGTTTTTGTTAGAGTTAGGTTTTTTTATTTTGGGGGGTTGGTTGGGTGGTGGGTTTTAATGTTGGGGGGGTCTTTGTATTTTTTTTACAGGTAAAAGAGCTGTTTAACTTAGGGCAATGCCCTACAAAAGGCCCTTTTAAGGCTATTGGTAGTATATTGTAGGCTAGGGTTTTTTTATTTTGGGGGAGGCTTTTTTATTTTTATAGGGCTATTAGATTAGGTGTAATTCTTTTTTATTTTTGATAATTTCGTTTGTTATTTTTCGTAATTTTGTGTTTGTTATTTTTTGTAATTTAGTATTTTTTATTTTTTGTAGTGAGATAGTTTGTAATTTTTAAAGCAGTGTTAAGAATGTGTAATATAGTTTATTTAATTGGTAGTTAGTATAATTGTAGTTTAATAGTTATATTAGTTTAATTGTTAGTTTAAACTTAGTTTTTTTTTTAATTTGACAGGTAAGTTTTAATTTAATTTAAGATAGGGAAATTGTAATTTTAATATAAAGTTAGGGGGGGCATTAGGTTTAGGGGTTACTAGTTTAAATTAGTTTATTGCGGTGTGGGGCTTTCGGTTTAGGGGTTAATAGGTTTATTTATTATATTTCGTTGCAGGGGGCTTTTGGTTTAGGGGTTAATAGGTTTATTATAGTGGCAGCGGAATTAGGGGTTAATAACTTTAGTATAGTGGGGGGCGATGTGGGCGGATGGCAGATTAGGGGTTAATCATATTTAAATAGTGTTTGCAATGCTAGAGGGTGGCGGTTTAGAGGTTAATTAATTTAAGTATAGTGGCGGCGATGTCGGAGAGCGGCGAAATAGGGGTTAATCATTTTTATTAGTGACGGCGATGTAGGGAGCAGCAGATTAGGGGTTGATAACTTTAATATAGTATTTGCGATGCGGGAGGGCCTCAGTTTAGGGGTTAATACTGGCAGTTTATGGGTGTTAGTGCACTTTGTAACAGTTTAGTTATGAGTTTTATGTAACAGTTTTGTAGCGTAAAACTCATAACTACTGCTTTTAGAGTGAGAAACGGATCTTGTCGGTATAAGGCTGCAACGCAAGCTTTTTAACCAGAACGCAAAACTTGTAATGGCTGCGCTATGAAAGTCCCATGAAAAAAACATAATTTTTACGAGTGCAGGACTGACGTTGCGTTACAGGCTAAAAGGCTTGCGGTACAGCTATACAGACAAGACTCGTAATGGCTGCGTTTCTGTTTTAACGCTGAAATTACCATTTTTCAGTGTTAAAACACGAACGCACAACTTGTAATCTAGGTGTTTATTTGTTGGGGCAGAGTTCATCGATTATCCTTCACTGAATTGCATTTCCCTTACTGACAAGTAACAAAGCTGTGAAACCTATTAGCTACAACACACTGCATGCTGCTTTTACCACTGTTTGTCAATATGTTGATTCTATGAACCAATGTCCTGAATTGTAAGGATTCTCAAAAACTTACCAACTGTGAGCTTGATAACCAGTGGTGCTATCTAGCTGTGAAAAAAATCAAAATGCACTGAAGTAAGAGACGGCCTTCAATGGCTTAGAAATTAGCATATGAGCCTACCTAGGTTTAGCTTATAACAAATAATACCAAGAGAACAAAGCAAATTTGATGATAAAAGTAAAGTTGTTTAAAATTACATGCCCTATCTGAATCATGATTGTTTAATTTTGACAAGACTGTCCCTTTAAGTGATGAGCTTTTAAAAATCTACACCTTTATATGAATTCACTGCTTGCTTTTTTCTAGACTTTGAGATAACTGTAAAAATGAAATAAATCAGTAAGAAGAGAGATATCTTATTACAACTTTATTTTTGTTTCCAAAGAAAGAAAGGGACAGTCTGCTTGGAAATTGTTATTGTTTGAAAAGATAGAAAATCCCTTTATTACCCAAAACCAACACTGTTATAATAATACACTTTTACCTGTATGATTACCTGTAGCTAAACCCCTGCAGACTGCCCCTTATCTCACTGCTTTTTACAATCTTGCATTTTAGCCAATCAGTGCTAGTTCTTGTATAACCATTATCGTTCCCCATGGGAGTGAGTACAATATTATCTATATGGCACACATGAACTAGCACTGTTTTTTTTACAATATTTAAAAAGCTAATAAAAAGCACTGAGATAAGAGGCTGTCTGCAGGGACTTAGAAACAGGCAAACTTAGAGGTTATAATGTATATTAATATATCAATGTTGGTTATGAAAAGATAGGGAATGGGTAGTAAAGGTATTATCTAACTTTTTAAACAATAAAAAAATCAAATAGACTGTCCCTTTAATTATTTAGCACACCAGGGGTACTACTTTGTCCACTGTTTGCAATAGTCAGATATCTTTGAATCAATTGGGCAGGGTCAGACAGATATGCTACAGGATATTTTTTTCTCTGTGAAAATGCATAGTGTGCTAAAAGAGTGTGCACCCTGAGTTGCAATGGAAATGAACAGGCATGGAAGTTATTCTAGCTTTTTTTCTATCTCAGGAGTGTGGCTCTCTCTTCTGATATTTATGCAAATTGCTCTTGGGTCTCCCTAACAGTAAACGGGGAAACCAGGCGTGGACTCCTTGCACACATGCCCTTAGAGAGATGCGACTGCACCTCACTGATGAGGCCCACAGAAGGCCGAAACGATTGTATGGGGTTGTTGTTTCTCTTGTTCAGAGAAGAATTGCCTGGTATTTCGGCGCTGGACTGTCATTGGGCAGGGTCAGACTGATATACTACAGGATATTTTTTCTCTGTGTATTTATTAAAGTCTGGCGGACCTGATCAGACAGTGCGGATTAGGTCCGCCAGACCTCACTGAATATGGCGAGCAATATGCTCGCCGTATTCAGCATTGCACCAGCAGCTCACAAGAGCTGCTGGTGCAACGCCGCCCCCTGCAGACTTGCGGCCAATGGGCCGCCAGCAGGGGGGTGTCAATCAACCCGATTGTACTCGATCGGGTTGATTTCCGGCGATGTCTGTCCGCCTGCTCAGAGCAGACGGACAGGTTATGGAGCAGCGGTCTTTGTGACTGCTGCTTCATAACTGCTGTTTCTGGCGAGTCTGAAGGCTCTCCAGAAACACGGGGTGTCAAGCTCCATACGGAGCTTGATAAATATGCCCCAACGTGTGCTAAAAGAGTGTGCAATGGATATGAACAGGCATGGAAGTTATTCTAGCTTTTGTTCTATCTCAGGAGTGTGGCTCTCTCTTCTGATATTTATGTCTTTGAATCAATGGCTGCAGTTTAAAAGCTTTATGTGGACTGTAATGTTTTCACATTCCTTTGTTTGCGTACAGCCAATCAATATTATCCTAATGGCAAAAACAAAAGAACAAAAGCTGTATATGTTCTGAGTATATATAGATATATGGATCATTTTACTTATCTGGTTTATTAGCAAAGCAGAAACAAATAACAATGCACAGTCTTAGAAATGACAAAGCAGTTTCATTTATTAAAATTGTTTTGGGGCGATGCAATGGAATATATTGACGACACACTCTGAAGATTAGGACGCAGTTCAGTAAGTTTATGTTTTAATCTCCTGACAAATTGGTGCCTTTAAAATATTCACAATTTCATTTTATATGATTGTTTTTTTTATTTTTTTATTCAAAGCATAATTGTAGAAGGTCTATATTAGTAGCTGTAACTTACAGTTACCAGATCACATTTGAGACATTTCTGCAACACTTTACATATGAGGCTTAAACAGCAACCTTTGTTGGTGATTTAGGAAGAGGGTAATTCACAGGTTACTTGGCCTTGATCTAATTATGCCACTTGCTATCATCTGTGCACTTGCACATACTATGTGATACAAATGTACATCTTGAGGGAAAAAAAGTAAAATGTCTGATTTGGAATGACACTGGACAATTGTATATCACATGGAAATAATTATAGCACAAAGGAAGTAGGCCGCTTAGAAATCAGCAATCTTGATTGAAAGATATGATATCTTTAAGGAATTTTAACTGCCAGTGATTCTTATTGCATAACATTTTGGATGCTGTTCAGTACTAATATTTTCTGCCCAATTCTAGTACAATTATATGATATGCTAGCTAATTGACACATTTTAGTAGTTTTTTGACAGTCTCAATCTGGCTGCATGGTCCATGACAGATGAATTAAGAAATGTTACTAGTGCCAGAATTTGGACAATGTACTCAGTCCCCCAAATGCTTTGAACTATAATATCATATCTAGTGCATGCTACATCAAATTGTGGATCTCTATCATTTTAAATACTATCATTAATTAAAAGTGCCTCACATTTATTGTAAAATAATTGTTAAAGTAAAAACATTTTATATGTAATATATATTCACAAAAGCAACACTTGTATTGTACAAAAAAGTTATAAAGGTTCAAAGATATGAGGTATCATGTGTTAGAAAAAAAGGCAGGCAAAGGGCTTTTACATAGGGATACATACATATACATGTCTAAATATGTATATATGTGTTTATATTTGTGTAGCTTTATATATTTATTTGTATATGAACGTATTTATAGATATATAAACACATAAATAAATATGTACACACATAGGGCCAGATTACGAGTGAAAAATTGCGCTTTTGCGAACAAGATATTTGCGCTCCACTCATAATACCAGCACACGCACATGCAAATCAATAGATAACGCTTTCATGATTTCCAATGTTAGACTCGTTCTCATGCCGTGAGACACGGCTCGAGAACCTATCGCAGGGAAGGAGGTAAGTCGTGCAGAGATGGGCTACAAGTTGAAATATATACTGTATGTATATGAATATATGTTGATTGGAGTAGCCGTGTTAGTCCAGAGATTTAGATATCAAAATAACAAGAGTATTGCATTGAGCAATGATACTTTTTTTATTGGACTAACTATACATTTATAAGTCGACAAGCTTTCGGAAGCTTGTCAACTTATAAATGTATAGTTAGTCCAATAAAAAAAGAATCATTGCTCAATGCAATACTATTGTTATTTTGATACATGAATATATACATACATATTTATGTGTTTATATGTGTATATAATAGGCTAGATTATGAGTGGATCGCTTGAGCGTTAATTGTGCTAGAAGTTAGATTTTAGCGCTCATTGGGTTGCGCTCCTATTATGAGTTGAAAGTAAGCTGTTTTCAATCTCGCTCTAATCTGATGAGCGCAAACATCTGAAGTTAGAATATTGTGTGTGCGTCCATGTATTCCCCCAAAGAAGTCAATGGAGCAAAAAAAAAGGGGAAAAAACCCACCTTACTGTCACAAAAACACGATCACATTCTCATTTGTGCTAACCCAACATGAAAATATGAATATTTCATATTCCAATGTTCTTTACATAGCAGAATATGTTCTATTTATTCATAAATACATATTTCTACATATATCTGATGGTATTTTGGCACAATATATAGCTATACTTATATATACAGACGATTATATATAGGTATATATATATATATATATATATATATATATATATATATATATATATATAGGAATATCTTTTTATAAATACATAGAACATGTTCTGCTATGGGCAGGATATTGGTATTTGAAATATTTAGGTTTGCGCTCGACTAGGGTGTTTTTTCCACTTTCGTGCTCCATTGAAGTCTATAGGGGAATACGTTAACTCAGTCGCAATATTAGAAGTTCGTCTATTTGCTCGTTTCAACTTGTAATATGAGTGCACAAAAAACATATGCCTAGGGGAGTTAGCATGCAAGCGGGAGGAATAAATAGCACTCCACTCATAGGGGCCAATTTATTACAGTGCGGACGGACATGATACGATGTACCGTATCATGTCTGCTGCACATCGATAAATGCCGACAGCATACGCTGTCGGCATTTATCATTGCACAAGCAGTTCTTGTGAACTGCTTGTGCAATGCCGCCCCCTGCAGATTTGTGGACAATCGGCCGTTAGCAGGGGGTGTCAATCAGCCTAACCATATTGATGTCTGCAGCCTCAGAGCAGGCAGACAAGTTATGGAGCAGCGTTCTTTAGACCGCTGCTTCATAACTACTGTTTCCGGCGAGCCTAAAGGCTCGCGCGGAAACAGGGGCATTGAAGCTCCATTTGGAGCTTGATAATTCGGCCCCATAATCTGGACCTAAATAAGACATTAGACATTTCAACCCCTTGCCTGCTTCTCTTGAGTTGAGATGAAATAGTCATATACTGTAAGATTTGTCTGCCAATAAAAAGGTTTTATATTTTAAAGTTACAATAAGTTTGAACAACTCAGCTCTTCAACCAATCTCAAAATCTTAGTCCTTTTGGTTGAAGACATCAACATTGCACTGGATATTTCACAGCTAAAAAGTTTTTTTTTTTACAGGAACCACTGTAATCAATTTCATCACTAGAGTTCTTCAGTATAATATTTTAGTAACATTTCTCACTATATGTGACATAAACAGTATTTGTTTTTGAGCCCTCCAGGGTTTCACTTTGAGACTTTTCATACAAAACCTGACCTGTGTTTTTCATACTGAACAATTTTATATCCTCAGCTGTTCAGAAAGCTTCAGCATTTGGCAAAACTCCTCAGTGATTAATGGCCTTAAATTATAAAGCTGACCACAGACCGCTATGCGTGTATATTTTTTTTAGTAAAGGTTTCAAGAAGATTATCCATGAAAGTCATGTTTCTAAAAGTTGCCAAAAGGTTTCACTTACCATTGGAACACAGTTTGCTAAAAACTTACATCCTTTTGCATTAAATAGGTGCTTATGACAAAATGTGATGAAGGTTAATCCGTCTGTGTATATACATTTCAGCTGAGGCAGTGAGTGGGTGGTATTTTGGCATTTCTCATGCTTTCATGTAGAGTTAGCACTTTGTACAATAATGTTCTCTACTTTCAAGGAAGGAACATGGTTATTTATCTCTGCCTTGAACTGGCCCTTAGGCACACCTGATTGGTTAACGTAGGGTTCTATAGTACTGAACCCAAACACAGTATGCTGGGGCCATTCTACAGAACTAGCTGAGTTTAGACAATGCCTAACACTAAAAGTGGAAAGTCTGGGCATGCAGTTATCTAAATGTATTCTTTGTGACACCCTTTAGTATCTTCACTACTGCATACATAACAGACACAATAAAATAATATAGTAAGCCTACAATTAACTGAAATATCTAAAAAACTGATAGTGATCACCTGCAAATTGGAGGGAATGTGGTCCACTTTTGAGCACCTGAGTGTGTATTGTGTTTCCAGTGTGTTTGTAGTGTGGGTTGGAAGTGTGTGTGCACGTGTCTAATGCTTGTGCAGTGTGTTTGTGGTGTGTAATGTTTGTAGTGTAGGTGTGGTATGAGTATGTAGTATGCATGTGTAGTGTTTGTTGTGTGTGGATGGTTTTTATTGTGTTTACAGGCTGCCTTCCAGTTATACATATACATGCTAAAGGACACAACAGCAGGTTCTCTCCTCCAGCAAACAGCAGTATACATAACAATATCTGGACTATAATTCCCATAAACCTCTGCTGCCATTTGTTGTTACTGTGCATGTGTTCTTTACTTTTTTCGGCTGTTTGCTTCTATTGAGCAAGCTCAAAATAAAGAAGTTACTTTAAATCTTAATATCTAAAAAAGGCTGCAAACGGGTTTAACATAGAGATACATAGATATAAATATCTAAATATGTATATGTATGTGTGTGTGTGTATATATATATATATATATATATATATATATATATATATATGTATGTATGTATGTATGTATGTGTGTGTATATCTGTATTTATGTATTTTTGTGTTTTACTGTATATTTACTGTACATATTTAACATTCCAATGTTTTTCACTTACAGAATAATGTTATTTCTTTCATGTAATTAGCAAGAGTCCATGAGCTAGTGACGTATGGGATATACATTCCTACCAGGAGGGGCAAAGTTTCCCAAACCTCAAAATGCCTATAAATACACCCCTCACCACACCCACAATTCAGTTTTACAAACTTTGCCTCCTATGGAGGTGGTGAAGTAAGTTTGTGCTAGATTCTACGTTGATATGCGCTCCGCAGCAAGTTGGAGCCCGGTTTTCCTCTCAGCGTGCAGTGAATGTCAGAGGGATGTGAGCTATTCCTCCGGCTGTTGTTTGTATTAATTGTCATGACAAACTTGTTAAAGCAGATAATATTTACTTTAGTAATGTACCATTGCCTGTTGCAGTTCCTTCAACATCTAAGGTGCAGAATGTTCCTGATAACATAAGAGATTTTGTTTCTGAATCCATCAAGAAGGCTATGTCTGTTATTTCTCCTTCTAGTAAACATAAAAAATCTTTTAAAACTTCTCTCTCTACAAATGAATTTTTAAATGAACATCATCATTCTGATTCTGATGACTCTTATGGTTCAGAGGATTCTGTCTCAGAGATTGATGCTGATAAATCTTCATATTTATTTAAAATGGAATTTATTCGTTCTTTACTTAAAGAAGTACTAATTGCTTTAGAAATAGAGGATTCTGGTCCTCTTGATACTAATTCTAAACGTTTAGATAAGGTATTTAAATCTCCTGTGGTTATTCCAGAAGTTTTTCCTGTTCCTAATGCTATTTCTGAAGTAATTTCCAGAGAATGGGATAAATTGGGTAATTCATTTACTCCTTCTAAACGTTTTAAGCAATTATATCCTGTGCCGTCTGACAGATTAGAATTTTGGGACAAAATCCCTAAAGTTGATGGGGCTATTTCTACCCTTGCTAAACGTACTACTATTCCTACGTCAGATGGTACTTCGTTTAAGGATCCTTTAGATAGGAAAATTGAATCCTTTCTAAGAAAAGCTTATCTGTGTTCAGGTAATCTTCTTAGACCTGCTATATCATTGGCTGATGTTGCTGCAGCTTCAACTTTTTGGTTGTAGACTTTAGCGCAACAAGTAACAGATCATGATTCTCATAATATTATTATTCTTCTTCAGCATGCTAATAATTTTATCTGTGATGCCATTTTTTATTTTATCAGAGTTGATGTCAGGTTTATGTCTCTAGCTATTTTAGCTAGAAGAGCTTTATGGCTTAAAACTTGGAATGCTGATATGGCTTCTAAATCAACTCTACTTTCCATTTCTTTCCAGGGTAACAAATTATTTGGTTCTCAGTTGGATTCTATTATCTCAACTGTTACTGGTGGGAAAGGAACTTTTTTACCACAGGATAAAAAATCTAAGGGTAAAAACAGGGCTAATAATCGTTTTCGTTCCTTTCGTTTCAACAAAGAACAAAAGCCTGATCCTTCATCCTCAGGAGCAGTTTCAGTTTGGAAACCATCTCCAGTCTGGAATAAATCCAAGCCTTCTAGAAAGGCAAAGCCTGCTTCTACGTCCACATGAAGGTGCGGCCCTCATTCCAGCTCAGCTGGTAGGGGGCAGGTTATGTTTTTTCAAAGAAATTTGGATCAATTCTGTTCACAATCTTTGGATTCAAAACATTGTTTCAGAAGGGTACAGAATTGGTTTCAAGATGAGACCTCCTGCACAGAGATTTTTTCTTTCCCGTGTCCCAGTAAATCCAGTGAAAGCTCAAGCATTTCTGAATTGTGTTTCAGATCTAGAGTTGGCTGGAGTAATTATGCCAGTTCCAGTTCTGGAACAGGGGATGGGGTTTTATTCAAATCTCTTCATTGTACCAAAGAAGGAGAATTCCTTCAGACCAGTTCTGGATCTAAAAATATTGAATCGTTATGTAAGGATACCAACGTTCAAAATGGTAACTGTAAGGACTATCTTGCCTTTTGTTCAGCAAGGGCATTATATGTCCACAATAGATTTACAGGATGCTTATCTGCATATTCCGATTCATCCAGATCATTATCAGTTCCTGAGATTCTCTTTTCTGGACAAGCATTACCAGTTTGTGGCTCTGCCGTTTGGCCTAGCTACAGCTCCAAGAATTTTTACAAAGGTTCTCGGTGCCCTTCTGTCTGTAATCAGAGAACAGGGTATTGTGGTATTTCCTTATTTGGACGATATCTTGGTACTTGCTCAGTCTTTACATTTAGCAGAATCTCATATGAATCGACTTGTGTTGTTTCTTCAAGATCATGGTTGGAGGATCAATTTACCAAAAAGTTCATTGATTCCTCAGACAAGGGTAACCTTTCTGGGTTTCCAGATAGATTCAGTGTCCATGACTGTCTTTAACAGACAAGAGACGTCTAAAATTGATTTCAGCTTGTCGAAACCTTCAGTCACAATCATTCCCTTCGGTAGCTTTATGCATGGAAATTCTAGGTCTTATGACTGCTGCATCGGACGCGATCCCCTTTGCTCGTTTTCACATGCGACCTCTTCAGCTCTGTATGCTGAATCAATGGTGCAAGGATTACACAAAGATATCTCAATTAATATCTTTAAAACCGATTGTACGACACTCTCTAACGTGGTGGACAGATCACCATCGTTTAATTCAGGGGGCTTCTTTTGTGCTTCCGACCTGGACTGTAATTTCAACAGATGCAAGTCTCACAGGTTGGGGAGCTGTGTGGGGATCTCTGACGGCACAAGGAGTTTGGGAATCTCAGGAGGTGAGATTACCGATCAATATTTTGGAACTCCGTGCAATTTTCAGAGCTCTTCAGTCTTGGCCTCTTCTGAAGAGAGAATCGTTCATTTGTTTTCAGACAGACAATGTCACAACTGTGGCATACATCAATCATCAAGGAGGGACTCACAGTCCTCTGGCTATGAAAGAAGTATCTCGAATTCTGGTTTGGGCGGAATCCAGCTCCTGTCTAATATCTGCGGTTCATATCCCAAGTATAGACAATTGGGAAGCGGATTATCTCAGTCGCCAAACGTTGCATCCGGGCGAATGGTCTCTTCACCCAGAGGTATTTCTTCAGATTGTTCAAATGTGGGAGCTTCCAGAAATAGATCTGATGGCGTCTCATCTAAACAAGAAACTTCCCAGGTATCTGTCCAGATCCCGGAATCCTCAGGCGGAAGCAGTGGATGCATTATCACTTCCTTGGAAGTATCATCCTGCTTATATCTTTCCGCCTCTAGTTCTTCTTCCAAGAGTAATCTCCAAGATTCTGAAGGAATGCCCGTTTGTTCTGCTGGTCGCTCCGGCATGGCCTCACAGGTTTTGGTATGCGGATCTTGTCCGGATGGCCTCTTGCCATCCGTGGACTCTTCCGCTACGACCAGACCTTCTGTCCCAAGGTCCTTTTTTCCATCAGGATCTCAAATCCTTAAATTTAAAGGTATGGAGATTGAACGCTTGATTCTTGGTCAAAGAGGTTTCTCTGACTCTGTGATTAATACTATGTTACAGGCTCGTAAATCTGTATCCAGAGAGATATATTATAGAGTCTGGAAGACTTATATTTCTTGGTGTCTTTCTCATCATTTTTCTTGGCATTCTTTTAGAATTCCGAGAATTTTACAGTTTCTTCAGGATGGTTTAGATAAAGGTTTATCCGCAAGTTCTTTGAAAGGACAAATCTCTGCTCTTTCTGTTCTTTTTCACAGAAAGATTGCTAATCTTCCTGATATTCATTGTTTTGTACAAGCTTTGGTTCGTATAAAACCTGTCATTAAGTCAATTTCTCCTCCTTGGAGTTTGAATTTGGTTCTGGGGGCTCTTCAAGCTCCTCCGTTTGAACCTATGCATTCATTGGACATTAAATTACTTTCTTGGAAAGTTTTGTTCCTTTTGGCAATCTCTTCTGCCAGAAGAGTTTCTGAATTATCTGCTCTTTCTTGTGAGTCTCCTTTTCTGATTTTTCATCAGGATAAGGCAGTGTTGCGAACTTCTTTTGAATTTTTACCTAAAGTTGTGAATTCCAACAACATTAGTAGAGAAATTGTGGTTCCTTCATTATGTCCTAATCCTAAGAATTCTAAGGAGAAATCGTTACATTCTTTGGATGTTGTTAGAGCTTTGAAATATTATGTTGAAGCTACTAAGTCTTTCCGAAAGACTTCTAGTTTATTTGTTATCTTTTCCGGTTCTAGAAAAGGCCAGAAAGCTTCTGCCATTTCTTTGGCATCTTGGTTGAAATCTTTAATTCATCTTGCCTATGTTGAGTCGGGTAAAACTCCGCCTCAAAGGATTACAGCTCATTCTACTAGGTCAGTTTCTACTTCCTGGGCGTTTAGGAATGAAGCTTCGATTGATCAGATTTGCAAAGCAGCAACTTGGTCCTCTTTGCATACTTTTACTAAATTCTACCATTTTGATGTATTTTCTTCTTCTGAAGCAGTTTTTGGTAGAAAAGTACTTCAGGCAGCGGTTTCAGTTTGAATCTTCTGCTTATGTTTTTCATTAAACTTTATTTTGGGTGTGGATTATTTTCAGCAGGAATTGGCTGTCTTTATTTTATCCCTCCCTCTCTAGTGACTCTTGCGTGGAAAGATCCACATCTTGGGTAATCATTATCCCATACGTCACTAGCTCATGGACTCTTGCTAATTACATGAAAGAAAACATAATTTATGTAAGAACTTACCTGATAAATTCATTTCTTTCATATTAGCAAGAGTCCATGAGGCCCGCCCTTTTTTTGTGGTGGTTATGATTTTTGTATAAAGCACAATTATTCCAATTCCTTATTTTATATGCTTTCGCACTTTTTTATCACCCCACTTCTTGGCTATTCGTTAAACTGAATTGTGGGTGTGGTGAGGGGTGTATTTATAGGCATTTTGAGGTTTGGGAAACTTTGCCCCTCCTGGTAGGAATGTATATCCCATACGTCACTAGCTCATGGACTCTTGCTAATATGAAAGAAATGAATTTATCAAGTAAGTTCTTACATAAATTATGTTTTTTATTCTTATATATATATATATATATATATATATATATATATATATATATATATATATATATATGTATATATATATATATATATGTGAGTGAGTGTGTGTGTGTATGTATTTGCCTATATCTGCATATCTATTCCTATAGATATATATGTATAGATATTTATTTTACATAAACAGTTTCAGATATATATATATATATATATATATATATATATATAAATATATTTCATAATAAAAAGTACATTATTTTGTATGTGAACAAAATAGGAATGTAAAATATGCATTTTGTGCATCGTGTTTCTCAATTTAGATCTTAATGCGTTCGGGCTAGCGCACATGAAAAAAAGGGCTAGATTACGAGCATAGAGGAAATTTGCGCTCCTGCAAGGGCTTCATCTGCGCTCAACTTTTTTACCATTGCATGCTCAGCTGTGCAAGTATTATAGGTCGCTAGTAAACCTTTTGCAGTCTCACAGTTGCATCCTCCTAGACTTTAATGAAGCCTCATTTTGAACAACAAAAACAAAAATAGCTGCCATCTTGCGCAAAACCCATTGCAATGAGATATATGTATGTATTTCTATACATGCAGTATGTATATCTGTATTTCAATGTGTATATATGTCTGTAAAAACATATATACACATATAAATACATATATACATATGTATAGAAATACATGCATATATATTTATATGCATACATATATTAATATATGTGTTCCTATGGATCCTATGTAAAAGCACTTTTGGCCTGACATCTCATATCTTTGAGCCCTTATAACTTTTTGTTGCAATTTTTTAAAAATATTTTTTATTAAATAGTGTTATAATGAGTGTAACTGTACCTTTAAACATATTTTTGCTGTGTTTTGTGATACTTTTTTTGCATAATAGTTAACACGAGAAGTCGCTATGATTATTACAGCGTAAATCATGATTGCGCTCACATGTTCGCATTTATTTTCAACTTGTAATACGGACGAAATTTAACTTGGATGTAAATGACCACAAAAAACAGATATCACTAATGAGCAAACGATAGCGCACAACTCTTAATCTAGCCCTTAGTAATCTTAAGGCGCGTTATTGAAATATTATATATATATATAATATTTTTAAAAATGTACAAAAATTATTCAAACGTATTAAACATATTTTAAGTATTCTAAATAATCCATAGAATATACCTATATATAGTTTTAATAATTTTTTAACAATTTTTATACATTTTTAAAAATATTTTAAATTTAATATTACAATAATATGCCTTAAGAATATTATGTTCTCATTAGAGCCAACCGACCGCTTTAAGATCTAAATCAAGAAACAAGATATGCAAAATGCATATTTTACATTCCTATATTCTTCACGAGTACTTTGTATTGAAAAATATACATTTATATATACAGGTGGCCCTCGTTTTACAACGGTTCAATTTACACCATTTCAGAATAACAACCTTTTTGTCCAGTCATGTGACTGCTATTGAAAAGCATTGAGAAGCAGTGCATTTATTAAAATAGCCAGTAGGTGGAGCTGTCCGCTTGTGTTGCCGAAAAGCAAAACAAGCTGAAATTAATCAGTTTAACCAGACCTGAGCTATTGAGCAGATTTCAAAGGAACAAGATCTTCCTGTCTATAAATCAGTCCAGATTGGAATGCATAGAAGAAATGTTTGCAGAAAAATGCAAGTGAAGTCTTTGTTGTGTGATTATTTTATTACATTTATAATGCTGTTTAGCAAATGTTTTTGTTCATTTAACTTAGTTTAATTATATATTCTTTGTTTCGTGATTATTTTATTAGGTTTATAATGCTGTTTAGCATTTAAAGTCTTCATTTCAAAGCTTTAAAAATAATGTATTAGGTGTTACTTATGACTATTTTGAGAGGGGCCTGGAACCTATCTCCCTCACTTCCCATTGACTTACATTATAAACTAGGCTTCAATTTACAACGGTTTCGATTTACAACCATTCCTTCTGGAACCTAACCCCGGCGTAAACTGAGGGCTACCTGTGTATATATATATATATATATATATATAGATATATATAGATATAGATATAGATATATATAGATATATATATGAAACTGTTTATTTAAAATACATATCTATACCTATAGGAATAGATATGCAGGTATAGGTATATACACTTATAAAATATGTATTTTTATGAATAAAAATAACATTATCCTGTAAGTGAGGAACATTGAAATGTAAAATATGTACAGTAAATATACAGTAAAGCAGATATAAACACATAGATGCATATGTATACATATATAGACATGTATATATACTGTAAGTACATTGTAGCTTTTTGCAGTCAAGTAGCTAAAAACGCAAAATATCTATATATATATACAGTCATGGGGTCTATTTATGAATCAGCGGATGCTGCTTCCGACCTCCAGTTCCGACTTAACTCGTCCGCTACCTCTGAGGTGGCGGACAGCAATCACGACCTTTGTAAACTCAGCCAAAAGTGAAATGCTTTAAGCAGAAATCTTTTATTTTTTGTGTTAGAAACTCACTTTATGGAACCTAGGAAATAAAGTGACAAAGAAATCAGTCAAGTAGCCAAAGAGAGTTTATTGTATTCCAAGTAGCTTCAGGAACACTATTTTTTAAATGTGCTAGCCTTTCTTCCCTCCCTGGTCTTGCTGCTGCCTCATATCTACAAAGGTTTGCTATAAAGTATAGGCATTTTCAGTTTCAAAAGCAAAAGCAGTTATTTCAAATGCAAAAATAAAGGAGCTATATACATTACACATAATAAGTGTATCATTTAATATACTCCAGCAAATATAATTGATAATTGGGTACAGATAAAACAAAAGATGTAGCAACCAAAATTAAAGGGACAGTATACACTCATTTTCATATAACTGCATGTAATAGACACTACTATAAAGAATAAGATGCACAGATACTGATATAAAAATCCAGTATAAAACTGTTGAAAAACTTATTTAGAATCTCTCAGTTTAGCTCTGTTAAAAAGGTAGCTGGAAAGCCCACTGCAAGTGGGAAATAAGTCACTCCCCCCTCCCCCTTCTTTTGCATATGAAAAGACCCTTTACACAAACAGGAGCAAGCTGGAGAAGGTAGCTGACGGTATTCTCATAAAACTTTGGGGCTTGGTTAGGTGTCTGAAAATCAGAGCAATGTTTTTTAAAAATTAGCAAAACTATACATTTTTAAAAAAACAAAACTTTATGGGCTATATAAATAGATCATCTACAAAACATTTATGCAAAGAAAAAATGAGTGTATAATGTCCCTTTAAGATTAAAGCCTCTAGTTATCAACGTGTCTAATTTACCTGCTTTCGCCGGCCCAATATGCCCGCCTAAGCTCGCCTACCATCGCCGCTGTGGACCTGAAAAATCTCGCCAAAGTTATCAATAAATCTGTCAAAAAGCTGCGCACCAAGTACAGGGCGATGAACAGCGGACTGTGATAGTTATCACTCATCCGATCTCGCTGCTCTTCGGCTTTTTGACAGCTTTATTGACAAGCTGTCACTAAGCACTCACACTAAACTACACTGTTCTACCCCCTATACCGGCGCCCACGGAGCCCCCTGCAACTAAATAAAGTTATTAACCCCTAAACCGCCGCTCCTAGACCCCGCCACAACTCTTATAAATGTATTAACCCCTAAACCGCCGCTCCCGGACACCGCCGCCACCTACATTATACCTAGTAACTCCTATCCTGCCCCCCTATACCGCCGCCACCTATAATAAAGTTATTAACCCCTATCCTGCAGATCACGGACCTCGCTGCAATGAAATAAATAGTTTAACCCCTAAACCGCCGCTCCTGGACCCCGCCGCAACCTATATTAAAGTTATTAACCCCTAATCTGCCCCCCCTACACCGCTGCCACCTATAATAAATTTATTAATCCCTATCCTGCCCCCCTACACCGCCGCCACTGTAATAAAATTATTAACCCCTAAACCTAAGTCTAACACTAACCCTAACACCCCCTAACTTAAATATTAATTAAATAAATCTAAATAATATTTCTCTTATTAACTAAATTAATCCTATTTAAAACTAAATACTTACCTTTAAAATAAACCCTAATATAGCTACAATATAAATAATAATTATATTGTAGCTATCTTAGGATTTATTTTTATTTTACAGGCAACTTTCAATTTATTTTAACTAGGTACAATAGCTATTAAATAGTTATTAACTATTTAATAGCTACCTAGTTAAAATAAAGATAAATTTACCTTTAAAATAAAAACTAACCTAAGTTACAATTACACCTAACACTACACTATACTTAAATAAATTGTTCCTATTTAAAACTAAATACTTACATGTAAAATAAACCCTAAGATAGCTACAATGTAATTAATAATTACATTGTAGCTATTTTAGGATTTATATTTATTTTACAGGTAACTTTGTATTTATTTTAGCTAGTTAGAATAGTTATTAAATAGTTATTAACTATTTAATAACTACCTAGCTAAAAGAAATACAAAATTACCTGTAAAATAAATCCTAACCTAAGTTACAATTAAACCTAGCACTACACTCTCATTAAATTAATTAAATAAATTAGCTACAAATAACTACAATTATATTCAATTAAATAAACTAACTAAAGTACAAAAAATAAAAAAAGCTAAGTTACAAAAAATAACAAAACTAAGTTACAAACATTTCAAAAATATTACAACAATTTTAAGCTACTTACACCTAATCTAAGCCCCCTAATAAAATAACAAAACCCCCCAAAATAAAAAATTCCCTACCCTATTCTACATTAAAAAGTTACCAGCTTTATTACCTTACCAGCCCTTAAAAGGGCCTTTTGTGGGGCATGCCCCAAAGAAAACAGCTCTTTTGCCTGTAAAATAAAAATACAACCCCCCCAACATTAAAACCCACCACCCACATACCCCTACTCTAACCCAAACCCCCCTTAAATAAACCTAACACTACCCCCCTGAAGATCATCCTACCTTTAGCCGTCTTCAGCCAGCCGACCACCGATGGAACTGAAGAAGAGATCCGGAGTGGCAGAAGTCATCATCCAAGGGGCGCTGAAGAAGTCTTCCATCCGATTGAAGTCATCATCCAAGGGGCGCTGAAGAGGTCTTCCATCCGATTGAAGTCTTCATCCAAGCGGCGTATTCAATCTTCATTCATCCGGAGCGGAGCCATCTTCAGACGAGCCGACGCGGACCCATCCTCTTCTTCCCGACGACTAACGACGGTACCTTTAAGTGACGTCATCCAAGATGGCGTCCCTTCAATTCCGATTGGCTGATAGGATTCTATCAGCCAATCGGAATTAAGGTAGGAAAAATCTGATTGGCTGATTTAATCAGCCAATCAGATTGAAGTTCAATCCGATTGGCTGATCCAATCAGCCAATCAAATTGAGCTCGCATTCTATTGGCTGTTCCGGTCAATTACAACAATTTTAAGCTACTTACACCAAATCTAAGCCCCCTAATAAAATAACAAAGCCCCCAAAATAAAAAAATTCCTTACCCTATTCTACATTAAAAAGTTACCAGTTTTATTACCTTATCAGCCCTTAAAAGGGCCTTTTGTGGGGCATGCCCCAAAGAAAACAGCTCTTTTGCCTGTAAAATAAAAATACAACCCCCCCAACATTAAAACCCACCACCCACATACCCCTACTCTAACCCAAACCCCCCTTAAATAAACCTAACACTACCCCCCTGAAGATCATCCTACCTTTAGCCGTCTTCAGCCAGCTGACCACCGATGGAACTGAAGAAGAGATCCGGAGTGGCAGAAGTCATCATCCAAGGGGCACTGAAGAAGTCTTCCATCCGATTGAAGTCATCATCCAAGGGGCGCTGAAGAGGTCTTCCATCCGATTGAATTCTTCATCCAAGCGGCGTCTTCAATCTTCATCCATCCGGAGTGGAGCGACGCCATCTTCAGACGAGCCGACGCGGAGCCATCCTCTTCTTCCCGACGACTAACGACGAATGACGGTACCTTTTAAGTGATGTCATCCAAGATGGCGTCCTTTCAATTCCGATCGGCTGATAGGATTCTATCAGCCAATCGGAATTAAGGTAGGAAAAATCTGATTGGCTGATTTAATCAGCCAATCAGATTGAGCTTGCATTCTATTGGCTGTTCCGATCAGCCAATAGAATGCGAGCTCAATCTGATTGGCTGATTGGATCAGCCAATCGGATTGAACTTCAATCTGATTGGCTGATTAAATCAGCCAATCAGATTTTTCCTACCTTAATTCCGATTGGCTGATAGAATCCTATCAGCCAATCGGAATTGAAGGGACGCCATCTTGAATGATGTCACTTAAAGGTACCATCATTCGTCGTTAGTCGTCGGGAAGAAGAGGATGGCTCCTTGTCGGCTCGTCTGAAGATGGCTCTGCTCCGCTCCGGATGGATGAAGATTGAAGACGCCGCTTGGATGAAGACTTCAATCGGATGAAAGACCTCTTCAGCGCCCCTTGGATGATGACTTCAATCGGATGGAAGACTTCTTCAGCGCCCCTTGGATGATGACTTCTGCCACTCCGGATCTCTTCTTCAGTTCCATCGGTGGGTCGGCTGGCTGAAGACGGCTAAAGGTAGAATGATCTTCAGAGGGTAGTGTTAGGTTTATTTAAGGGGGGTTTGGGTTAGAGTAGGGGTATGTGGGTGGTGGGTTTTAATGTTGGGGGGGTTGTATTTTTATTTTACAGGCAAAAGAGCTGTTTTCTTTGGGGCATGCCCCGCAAAAGGCCCTTTTAAGGGCTGGTAAGGTAATAGAGCTGGTAATTTTTTAATGTAGAATAGGGTAGGGATTTTTTTTATTTTAGGGGGCTTTGTTATTTTATTAGGGGGCTTAGATTAGGTTTAAGTAGCTTAAAATTGTTGTAATATTTTTGAAATGTTGTAACTTATTTTTTTCTTTTGTAACTTAGCTTTTTTATTTTTTGTACTTTAGTTAGTTTATTTAATTGAATTGAATTGTAGTTATTTGTAGCTAATTTATTTAATTAATTTAATGATAGTGTAGTGTTTAATTTTAACTTAGGTTAGGATTTATTTTACAGGTAATTTTGTATTTCTTTTAGCTAGGTAGTTATTAAATAGTTAATAACTATTTAATAACTATTCTAACTAGCTAAAATAAATACAAAGTTACCTGTAAAATAAATATAAATCCTAAAATAGCTACAATGTAATTATTAATTACATTGTAGCTATCTTAGGGTTCATTTTACAGGTAAGTATTTAGTTTTAAATAGGAATAATATATAAGTATAGTGTAGTGTTAGGTGTAATTGTAACTTAGGTTAGTTTTTATTTTACAGGTAAACTTCTCTTTATTTTAACTAGGTAGCTATTAAATAGTTAATAACTATTTAATAGCTATTGTACCTAGTTAAAATAAATTGAAAGTTGCCTGTAAAATAAAAATAAATCCTAAAATAGCTACAATATAATTATTATTTATATTGTAGCTATATTAGGGTTTGTTTTAAAGGTAAGTATTTAGTTTTAAATAGGATTAATTTAGTTAATAAGAGAAATATTATTTAGATTTATTTAATTAATATTTAAGTTAGAGGGGTGTTACGGTTAGACTTAGGTTTAGGGGTTAATCATTTTATTACAGTGACGGCGGTGTAGGGAGGGCAGGATAGGGGTTAATAAATTTATTATAGGTGGCGACGGTGTAGGGGGGGCAGATTAGGGGTTAATAAGTTTAATATAGGCAGCGGCGGGGTCCAGGAGTGGCGGTTTAGGGGTTAAACAATTTATTTAGTTGCGGCGGGGTCCGGGATTGCAGGATAGGGGTTAATAACTTTATTATATGTGGCGACGGTGTAGGGGGGCAGGATAGGGGGTTAATAGGTATTATGTCGGTGGCGGCGGTGTCCGGGAGCGGCGGTTTAGGAGTTAATACATTTATTATAGTTGTGGCGGGGACCGGGAGCGGCGGTTTAGGGGTTTACATATTTATTATAGTGGCGGTGGGCTCCAGGAGCGGTGGTTTAGGGGTTAACATATTTATTATAGTGGCGGCGGGGTCCGGGAGCAGCGGTTTAGGGGTTAATCAGTTTAATATAGTGGCGGTGGGCTGCGGGAGCAGCGGTTTAGGGTGTAATACATTTATTTAGTTGCGGCGGTGTAGGGGGGACAGATTAGGGGTGTTTAGACTCGGGGTACATGTTAGGGTGTTAGGTGTAGACAGCTCCCATAGGAATCAATGGGATGTCTGGCAGCAGCGAACATGAGCTTTCGCTATGGTCAGACTCCCATTGATTCCTATGGGATCCGCCCCCTCCAGGGCGGCGGTTTGAAAACCAGGTCTGGGCTGGAAAAGTGCCAAGCGTAACTGCTAGTTTTTTGATAACTAGCAAAAGTAGTCAGATTGTGCCGAACTTGTGTGCGGAACATCTGGAGTGACGTAAGAATCGATCTGTGTCGGACTGAGTCCGGCGGATCGAAGCTTACATCACTATATTCTACTTTTGCCAGTGTCTAGGGCTTGATAACTAAGGCGAATCAGCCTCGCCACAAATACACTGCGGAATTCCAGCGTATTTGAGGTTGACGGCTTGATAACTAGGGGCCTAAGAGTGTATGTACGGTGTCCATTTTAGGACATCCTTGCTCCCTCCTCCAAAACTCCCTCCTCCATCCTTTAAAACTCCATGCACCCTCATGTACAACTAACTCCTTTCTCTTCCCTCCTGTAAAACTCCCTCCTTTCTCTTCCTTTCTGTACAGCTACCTCCTTTCTCCTCTCTCCTGTAAAACTCCCTCCTTTCTCTTCCCTCCTGTAAAACTCCCTCGTTTCTCTTCCCTCCTATACAACTCACTCCTTTCTCCTCCATCCTGTAAAACTCTCTCTTTTCTCTTCCCTCCTGTAAAACTCCCTCCTTTCTCTTACCTCCTGTACAACGCCTTCCTTTCTCCTCCCTCCTGTAAAACTCCCTCCTCCATCCTTTAAAACCCTATGCTCCCTCCTGTAAAACTCCCTCCTTCCTCCTGTAAAACTACCTCCTTCCTCATTCCTCCTCCCTCTGATAAAACTGCTCCCTTTCTTCTTCATCCTCCCTGCATCATGCTACCTCCTCTGTCCTCCCTGCTTCTTGCTCCCTCCTTGATCCTGCCTGCGCTATCCTCCCTCCTCTCTCCTCCCTACTTCATGCTTCCTCCTTCATGCTGGCTGCCCTATCCTCCCTCCTCTCTCCTCCCCACTTCATGCTCCCTCCTTCATGCTGCCTGCTCTATCCTCCCTACTTCATGCTCCCTCCTTCATGCTGGTTGCTCTATTCTCCCTCCTCTGTCCTCCCTACTTCATGCTCCCTCCTTCATGCTGCCTGCTCTATCCTCCCTTCTCTGTCCTCCCTACTTCATGCTCCCTCCTTCATGCTGCCTGCTCTATCCTCGCTTCTCTGTCCTCCCTACTTCATGCTCCCTCCTTGATGCTGGTTGCTCTATTCTCCATTCCCTGTCCTCCCTACTTCATGCTCCCTCCTTCATGCTGCCTGCTCTATCCTTTCTCCTCTGTCCTCCCTACTTGATGCTCCCTCCTTCATGCTGCCTGCACTGTTCTCCCTCCTCTGTCCTCCCTACTTCATGCTCCCTCCTTCATGCTGGCTGCTCTAACCTCCCTCCTCTCTCCTCCCTACTTCATGCTCCCTCCTTGATGCTGGTTGCTCTATCCTCCATTCTCTGTCCTCCCTACTTCATGCTCCCTCCTTCATGCTGCCTGCTCTATCATCCCTCCTCTGTCCTCCCTACTTCATGCTCCCTCCTTCATGCTGCCTGCTCTATCCTTTCTCCTCTGTCCTCCCTACTTGATGCTCCCTCCTTCATGCTGCCTGCTCTGTTCTCCCTCCTCTGTCCTCCCTACTTCATGCTCCCTCCTTCATGCTGGCTGCTCTAACCTCCCTCCTCTCTCCTCCCTACTTCATGCTCCCTCCTTGATGCTGCCTGCTCTATCCTCCATTCTCTGTCCTCCCTACTTCATGCTCCCTCCTTCATGCTGCCTGCTCTATCATCCCTCCTCTGTCCTCCCTACTTCATGCTCCCTCCTTCATGCTGCCTGCTCTATCCTTCCTCCTCTGTAGTCCCTACTTCAAGCTCCCTCCTTCATGCTGCCTGCTCTATCCTTTCTCCTCTGTCCTCCCTACTTCATGCTCCCTCCTTCATGCTGCCTGCTCTGTTCTCCCTCCTCTGTCCTCCCTACTTCATGCTCCCTCCTTCATGCTGCCTGCTCTATACTTCCTCCTCTGTAGTCCCTACTTCAAGCTCCCTCCTTCATGCTGCCTGCTCTATCCTTTCTCCTCTGTCCTCCCTACTTCATGCTCCCTCCTTCATGCTGCCTGCTCTGTTCTCCCTCCTCTGTCCTCCCTACTTCATGCTCCCTCCTTCATGCTGCCTGCTCTGTTCTCCCTCCTCTGTCCTCCCTACTTCATGCTCCCTCCTTCATGCTGCCTGCTCTGTTCTCCCTCCTCTGTCCTCCCTACTTGATGCTCCCTCCTTCATGCTGCCTGCTCTGTTCTCCCTCCTCTGTCCTCCCTACTTCATGCTCCCTCCTTCATGCTGCCTGCTCTGTTCTCCCTCCTCTGTCCTCCCTACTTCATGCTCCCTCCTTCATGCTGGCTGCTCTATCCTCCATCGTCTTTCCGCCCTGCTTCATGCTCCCTCCTTCATGCTGACTGCTCTATCCTCCCTCCTCTGTCCTCCCTACTTCATGCTCCCTCCTTCATGCTGACTGCTCTCTCCTCCTTCCTCTGTCCTTCCTACTTCATGCTCCCTCCATGCTGATTGCTCTATCCTCCCTCCTCTCTCCTCCCTACTTTATGCTCCCTCCTTCATGCTGCCTGCTCTATCCTCCTTCCTCTATCCTACCTACTTCATGCTCCCTCTATGTTGATTGCTCTATCCTCCCTCCTCCATGCTGCCTGCTCACTGCTTTATGCTCCCTCCTCCATGCTGCCTGCTTTATTCTCACTCATTTTTTTTCTCTCTGCTTCATGCTCCCTCCTTCATGCTGCCTGTTTTATCTTCTCTCCTCTGTCTTCCCTGCTTCATGCTCCCTCCTCTCTCCCCCATTTTCTTTGCTGCCTGCTTTAACCTCCCTCATCTGTCCTACCTGCTTCATTCTCCCTCTTCCATGCTGTCTGCAAAGTAATTATACAGTATGGATAGAACCACAACTGGTCTTTGTCACACATTATAAGACACATTCAGTTAGATACTATAATGTGTTTTTGTTGCAGACCTTGAGAAAACAATAGTTTACTGTCACAGGGGTATGTGACATTATTTTCATGACAATATAAACAAAGAATATCTGTTACAATTACTTTGCATTTGAACAATGGAAAAACACTCAGACATTACCTCTTATCTAACCTAAAGTGGGTTATCATTACACAACCATGACTGGGAGTTTGCATGTTGAAATTAAGATCATGGCAACATGGACCTGGAGAAATAGGTCAATAGGAAATGGATATTTATTATAAGCTGTGAATGTAAAATATTTCTATTTGTAATGCCTGAAGGGAACAGATGGTTTCCATATGAACTTGAGTGATAAACAAATATGTTGGCATACATCTGAAAAACATAATTATGAATATGAATGTATAGTTCACTAATGTATTGCACATGTTACCTAAAATCACTGATTTTATTGCTATGCTCTCAAATTGACATTTTAAAATCACAAAATGTTATTTTTTTGTGATGTCTTGTTACAGTAGAGGGTGATTTAACAAACTGTCAAATGG
Organism: Bombina bombina; assembly: GCF_027579735.1. Classification (NCBI taxonomy): domain Eukaryota; kingdom Metazoa; phylum Chordata; class Amphibia; order Anura; family Bombinatoridae; genus Bombina; species Bombina bombina. Next base: position 389,770,979 of record NC_069500.1, read on the forward strand.
TGCCGCTGCTCCTTAACTCATATGCCTCCTCTGAGGCTGCGGTCTGCAATTCGCCCACAGCGTATGCTGTCGGCATTCAGCGATGTCCGCCAGACATTGATAAATCGGCCCCATGGAGTTGTTGTTAAATATTGTAATACTTTTAGCAAGGATCCATTTCACCTACTTGTGCCACTCAAATACACATAGGTATCATTTGTATATATATATAAAAAAAATATAAATATATATATATATATATATATATATATATATATATATATATAAAGCACTCCTCTCTGGCGAGATGATATACAAAGTCTCGTCAGTACTGCAATATCTCTCAAAGGGCCCAATTATAAAAACTTTGCTGGACTAGACGTTATTTTCTAAGGCTGACGCTCACAGGGGCTGCCCCTGTGAGTGTCGAGATGTCTCCCAGAGAAATAGTTCTCTGGGAGTTCTCTGCTTTGTAAAAGTTTGCAATAGAGGAAGGAGTACACAGGGAGAACCCAACTTATGTTTAAACTTTTATATTACGCCTAATACAAATCACATAACGCTGTTTTCAGTGCACTGTACCTTAAAATTGCCGGTTATTTGTATATGCATAAGTTTTGCTTTCTTAGCAATTAGTGTTTTGAGTATTTTGATAAAAACTCACAACATTTTAATTTGCTAGAAAAAAAATAGTGAGAACTGCAGGGCGTAAATGCTTAGAGAATTACACTGGGATTGGAGAGACAATTTTATACATGCCCATGGAACATGTTCAACCCATTTTACAATAAAAAAACAATTACGCTTTGCATTTTGTACTTATAAGCATGAATTTTGATGTGTTTACTGCACATCCAGTGTGATTAAATTACTATCTATGCTGTGCAAATATAATATAATTTATTACTGTTTAATTTATATGCAAATTTTACTTTTTTGATAAGATATTATTTTTGAGGCACCATAAAATACAATTTTTCCCTGAGCATTTTTCTGTGAATAGTTCAATTTACTTGTTTATTTTGTATGATTTTTAAATACAATTTTTATTGTTCACTTTTGTAACGTATGCATCTCCTTCCCATATGAAAATGCAGTATACCGCCCTTAGCAAGAAACTGTTTTTACTGTAAAAAGTGGATTTATATAATCCTACCAGTGAAATAAAAGTACTGGCGAGCATTCTAATAAAATCTCACAAGCCCAGTGACCTTTAGAAAACCAATTTCAAAGTCAAATTTTACATTGAGAGCTGTTTATTTAGCTATGCATGGTTCTGAATGGGAAGGAGAAACACATACTTTACAATATAATGGTTAGAAAAAGCTTCCCAAAACAATTGTGTTATTTCTCTCTGCTGGTGAGTTTTTGATCATCAGCTTCTTATGGCCCAAATTAAAAAGCTCTCTGGGCTGGTGAGATTCTATAAGAATAGGGTACAGTGCACTGAAAACAGTGAAATTTGTATTAGGCGTAATATTAAAGTTTAAACATATGACGAGGTCTCGCTCTGTTCTTCGTCCTCCATTGAGAACCTTTACCTTACATAGGGCTTTCATTATTTCTATGGAAGAAATCTTACCACTTGCAGGGACAGCCCCTTTATAAATATAATTCCATGAGGTCTGCCCCTTAGAGTCTTGGCGTGGAAAACCATGTCTAGTCTCACAAACTTTTGAAGCTCGTCAATAATAGTTATATATGCAAAGGTTTGGTTAGACAGCTCTAAAAGTTTTCTGGCAGCCGATGAACTGAGTGCGCAATTCCTCTGTTTTTTTTATTTAGCAAGCTAATCCTGTACTATAAATTTAAGTGAAAGAAGTTTAACAATGCCCACATTCCTCTCCCCAAATATTGTAGAAAGTTTTCTGTTTGTGGTTTGTCATGTCTTATGTATATTTTCCTCTTGGCACTAATCGATAAATCAATCGGGAAAATAATATTATTTTCCAGTCTTTTAATTGTGTGCTGAAAGCCTATTTCATTTTTATGGATTTTGATGAAAATCGGTGTAGTTGGCAATTTCTTTTCAATAGTTACAGTATATTTATAAACTAGAAATCATTTTTAGTAATTATTTGTCAATTTTACAATCATCTTGCTTTTCTTGAGGACAAATAATGCAGTCCACAATTGTACATTAGATGTTGTCATTTATTCTCCACTTCTAATGAATAAATAAATAAATAAAAAAAGAAAATAGTCTGAATTGTAGCAGGAGCTTTAGTTGAGTTGTCAATGCATTTGTAGAACATAAACATAGAAACACATACACATAGAGAAAAATAAATATCTGTACAGACCATAAATGGAAGTGTTCACTGAAATATAGTTTGTGTAATCTCTGCAAATATTATAGAATAAAGATCACCAGTAAAGGCATATTTATTGGTATCGATGTTGATATAATGGCCTCTAGTTATTAAGGTCTGTCAGACCTGATCCGACAGTGCGGATCAGGTCCGACAGACCTCGCTGAATATGGCGAGCAATACGCTCGCCATATTCAGCATTGCAGCAGCAGCTCACAAGAGCTGCTGGTGCAACGCCGCCCCCTGCAGACTCGCGGCCAATAGGCCGCCAGCAGGGGGTGTCAATCAACTCGATTGTACTCGATCGGGTTGATTTCCGGCAATGTCTGTCCGCCTGCTCAGAGCAGACGGACAGGTTATGGAGCAGCGGTCTTTGTGACCGCTGCTTCATAACTGCTGTTTCTGGCGAGCCTGTAGGCTCGCCAGAAACACGGGGCATCAAGCTCCATTCGGAGCTTGATACATATGCCCCACTGTATGTATATGTAAAAATACAGAAACGTATCTGTAAGTTCAACTTCTACTAACAAACTGGAAGACCAGCACATCACATCTTGTTTCTGATGAAAATATCTTTGTGTTTTGCTTTCTTTTCAGATATTTTAGAAGGCACAGTCAACAAGGGCATTTACCTCAATGAACACAAAAGTGATTCACTCCTTTACTTTGGAAGCTCCAAAAATTCATGCATTAGTAACCCAAGTGCTTGTGGACCTGAAGGTTAGTCATGTATATTATTTCAATTAATTATTTTGTTCTACAATGCCAGTTCACTCATATTTATATTCTTATGCAACTTATATGAACCAGCGTGATCTAGAAAGCATTGTTCTGTTTCCAAAACCATTCATTAATTTTATCATGGAAGCATTAAAATCATAGGATACACTAAAATTTGAACATATAGCAAACATTGAAACACATTTTCTCAAAGATTTTTACAAACGGAAGCAAAAAAAAATAGCAATCAGGGAAAAAGTTAAACAACTCAACAGTGATGGCTAATGTGTGAGAATGTATTTTTTTTAAAACAAAAGTAAAACTGAGGATGTAAAAAGTCTAAAAACCATGCATATATCTCCCAGAAAGGTGTTTTCTTATCAGTTGTAATATTGCTTTCAAATGAACGCAAATTTTAAATAGTACAAAGACAATGATAAGTAGGGTTTTAAATGGTTTTTGAATTGATTGAAATTATTTTGAGTTTCACCCCCCCCCCCAAAAAAAAAACAAAAAACTCTGTCCAATTTTTTTTTTAATAAATTGAAATGCCAATTTTTAAATTAGTTGCTTTAAAGATTTTATTTAACTATTCTAGAGAACCACAATATTGCTAGATCTATAAAGCAGATTGAAATTTTGTTCCAAGCAATGCAGGGATTTGCCTTTGCAAAGCTTATAATGAAAAAACAATCAATAGTACATTTTACTTGGATAATATAGCTATACAGGTGTAAGGTGTGTAAAGTATTGGTAATCAGTACATTATTTGAGGAACTAAATGAGTAAGTCCTCCAGCCTCCCATAACCTTCCACCAGGCAATCCAATTACTCTCTTTGTAGTTATAAAGAATTGTGTCACCATCAAGCTATAGATAGAAACACTGAGATATAACTCATGTACTGAGATGTGAGGTTTGTGACATAGTTCACCTGTAGCAAAATAACAACAATATAAAATTGCTTTAATTGATTATATGAAGTTCTGTATATATGTAAACAATTTATATTTGGTGGTTGTGTTATCAATATTTGTTGTCTATCAAAATTCTTTGTTTTCTTAGTATCTTTATTTGAAAAAGAAAGAATGTAAGCTCAGGAGCCGACCCATTTTTGGTTCAGAACGTGGGTAGCACTTGCTGATTGGTGGCTAAATTTAGACACCAATCAGCAACGCTATCCAGCTCCTAAGCTTACATTCTTGCTTACATTCTTGAAAGTTTAATTTTGACTAGACTATCCCTTTAACATTTTTGTTAGCCCCCCAAATATTAAATTCTAGAACCGGCTCTGAAAGTTCATACATAGGGGTAGATTTAACAAGCAGTGGATGCTGCTATCTACCTACGTACTTTCCGGCTTGCCGGACATATAAGTTAAGAAGCAGCGGTCTTAAGACCGCTGTTCCTTAACTCGTCCGCCACCTCTGAGGCGACGGGCAGCAATCTGATCGGGTTGATTGATACCACCTGCTAGCGGACGATTGGCCGCAAATGTGCAGGGGCGGCATTGCACAAGCATGTCACGAGAAATGCTTGTGAAATGATAAATGCCAACAGCGTATCCTGTCAGCATTTTACGATGTGGGCGGACATGATTCGCTAGAGCGGATCATGTCCGCTCGCACTATGATAATCGGCCCCATACACTCACTGAAGTGGATATTGAAATGAGCTATAGCAACAAATTGTTTATTTTTTATGTCAGTAGGTTACTTCTTCACTACACACACTTATAACAATTGCAAATGTAGTTATTTTTATGTCTCCTTTCTTGTGTCTTTTTGTCTGTTTACCATCAGGTGTAACATTTTCCTTTTTCTGGAAGATTCAAGATGAACAGAAAAAGCAGCAGCAACAGGAAAAACAATCCCAAGCTAATCAACAGGAGCAGCCTCAAAGTAGGGGGCAAAAGCCGCGTCAAGCACAGGCATCAGGGAAAAAAGTAACATCTAACGGCTTTGAGGTCTATGCTGATGAACATGAAGGTTATGTGGAAATCTATACTCGTGAAACTTCAAGAGTATGGAAGGCAAACATCATCCCACCAGGTATCTCAACATTGTAGTTGTCTAAGTTCTCAGCTATACTGCACACTACAATGTTTCGGAAGAGATAGAACTCAAAATGCATTTAGCTTTTATTATTGTTTAGTTTTAGAGCACCCACATATTTTAGAGTGCTTTGATACTAAGAATTCCATTTGTCAAGCTGCAAATGTGGCTTAAGAATGGCTCATGTAAACATAATTATTGTATTCTTTAGTGCATTCAACTGCTCCATTAAACACAGGTAAAATGCACCCAAGTATTTTATACTAATGCTTGCTGGATCTGGGGTTGATAGGAGGATTTCCCTAGTTTATAGGGGACATATTGTTACCTATTAATATAGCTACTGTTGCTTACTTAATACAAGTTGGTTACATGCTAATGTCAAATTAAAAACAGCATTTAAATTTAACCTCCCACCTACATTCTACAATATTACGAGTGGGGTTCTAACTTTTGCGCATAAATGATATTGAGTTTATCGCGGCTATACTACAGGTTGAAAGTAAACACAATCGTTTAACCTTGAGTGCTAACGATGGCTCTGAGCCATCGCAGAGTTTCCCACTCAGGTGCTAACGATGGCTCAGAGCCGTCGCTAGCACTCTCCCACCTTGAGGGAGATTTGGGGGCTTCCACCCACTCCTACCCCGGCGAACGGGCCTGAATAGTGACAGGTATCGCTGGGGCTTCACGTTATGTGTGGTGACGTCATGTGCAATGACGTGATGACGTCACCGCACAACTTTATTTAAACTTAACAATGTTAAGTATAGGAAAAGGGGGCATGCTGCTTAGAAGCCTGTATCTCAGGCATCTAAGCAGCTACAGACCCCCAAGACCCACCGTTGAAAAGGTAATCGCCTAACCTTGGGGATCTGGAAAAAAAAAAAAAGTAGTAAAAAACAAAAAAGTAAAAAACAAAGCAAAACAAAAAACCATTTGAACAGCTTAACACCCAGGTGGGAAAGTGCTTAGTACTCAAAGGGTTAAATGCAATTGAATTTAATGCACATCAGGATAGCGTGACTAAAAAGTGTCACAATTACACTCATAATAACACTATCTAATAAATATTATTAAAAAAAATGCATAGAAAAGTGATAAGGACTCAACTATATGAGGTCTTAGGTATTAGAAAGAAAAAAAAGGACTGTGCATTGGAGCCCTTTGCAGTCAAGTAGATGAAAACATGAAAAATCATATTTATGCAATATTCATATTTAATAAAGTGCTTAATTGTGTATTTCACATTCTATCTCTATCTATCTATCTATCTATCTATCTATCTATTTCTAACTATGTCTATTATCTATATCTATCTATATCTATATTGTACCAAAATTCCACCAGCTATATGTAGAAATATGTATTTATGAAAAAATAGAACATATTCTGCTTTTTGAAGAACATTGGAATATGAAATATTCATATTTTCATGCTGAGTTAGTGCAAATGAGAAATATGCAATTGTGTTTGCGCGAGAGTGAGGTGTTATGTTATATATTAATATTATTATGTTGGGATGGTGCACTTGAGAAAATGCGGGGTTTGTGTGTGAGTAGAGTGTTATTTTTTTCTAGTTTTCATGCTCCTTTGACTTCTATGTGGGAATACGTTAAAGTGGTCACTATATTCTAACTTTGCATTTTTGGGTGCGCCAGGTTAGCGCGAGTGAAAATGTTTTACTTTCAACTTGTAATACGCACACTGCCTGATGCCCTAAAAATGTAGTTATAGTGGAGTTAACTTGTGAGCGGGAGCGATAATCTAGCCCTTTGAGTCTACTGCTACCTTCAGCCTAGTGTTATGACCTTCATCTAAGTGCTATGTGGATGGAGTTACTACAGACTAATTATGGGCCAGATTACAAGTGGAGCACTATTTAGCACTTTTGATTGAGCGTTAATTGGCTAGAAGTACATTTTGGCTACGCTTGTATTACAAGTTGAAAGTAAAAAGTTATAGCTCTCACGCTAACGGGAGGTGTGAAAACAGCTTACTTATAGCACACGGTAACGTATTTCCAATAGAAGTCGATGGAGAAAAAAAGTGGGGAAAAAACACCCTACTCGCGTGCTAACCTAAAATCATGTTCGCAAGGGCGCTAACCCGACATGAAGAAATTTCAATCTTAAAGACTTTATCTGCCTTTTTTTCTAACACCTGAGACTTCATATCTTAGAGCACTTATAGCTTTAATTTTTATTAGATATTGTTATTATGAGTGTAACTGTAATGTGTAACGTATTTTCGATGTGTTTTGTGAGACTTTTTTGTTTTGTTAAACAGTTAACTACAGCTCTGAGTACGCGTTAACCCAACAAGCATTAACTTGAATTTTACCTGCATGCAAACGATCGTGAAAACCCAATGTATCTTGCGCGCAAACATTTGGGCTCCACTCGTAATGTGGCCCTAAAAGTTTGGTAGGAACTAGTGAAGATACTATTTTATAAACTTATAGAATTTGCTGGAACTGTCTGTATTTTTCTTTGGGTATTCTTAGTGAAAATAAGATTTGGATAGCTAGTCAGCTTTTTACTTTGGTAAAAGGGCCCTTTCATTTTTAGCTACTGTTACAAATTTACTGGAAAAACTTTATGAAGATTTTCCTAGACTTATTCTTCTTTTTTTATAACTGTAATATTTTTAATCATTGAGAGGATTATTTAGCGATCACAGTATAATATGATGTTACAAAAGAGAAATTGAATAGATTTATTATCTATATTTTTGTTTTATGAATAATATTTAACATTTGATTTATGAATACTGTTTATCAAAGGGAATAATGCTATAAACTCTTTGTGTATGAGTTCTCATAAAATCATAAAATACATCAGAGAGTGTAATTAAATAATCTTTACACTCATATTAATTACCCTTTAAAAATAATGAAATAAAATTCATATTTTAATAGGTTATAAATTAAAGTTGCAGTGGGCATCAGCTTTTTCTAGTTTACTTAAGATAATTGGGTAGTATCCATTGCAGTTGAAACTTTTTATTAACATTTTTGTGGATAAATGATGTGCTTAATAATTAATTATTATTAATTCCCTGTGGATGGGAACATGAAGATATACGTGTCTATCAGGTCTATGGTTATCATGAACTGACCCTCTTGGACCAAAGAAAGAATGGAATGAATAGTTTCCATTTTGAAGGATGGTACCCTGAGAAAATTGTTGAGGCACTTTAGGTCTAGAATGGGTCAAAAAGTTCCTTCTTTTTTGGGAACCACAAACAGATTTGAATAGAATCCTAGACCCTGTTCCTTGACTGGAACTGGAACAATCACTCCCAGGGAGGAAAGGTCCTGAACGCAGTTCAAGAATGCCTCTCTTTTTACCTGGTCTGCAGATAATCTTGAGAGGTGGAATCTGCCCCAGGGAGGTAAAGTTTTGAATTCTATTTTGTAACCCTTAGATACTATGTCCACAGCCCAAGGATCTGGGACATCTCGTCTGCACGCTTGACAAAACAAGGAAAGTCTGCCCCCACTTGATCCAATCCCGGACTGAGAGACGACCCTTCATGCTGACTTAGACTCAGCTTAGGGTTTCTTTGATTGCTTTCCCTTATTCCAAGACTGATTGGGCTTCCAATAAGACTTGGACTGCTCCTGCTTGGAAGAGGGAGAGGAAGACTTTTGACCTTTGAAGTTACGAAAGGAACGAAAATTACTTTGACGTCCTTTGAGTCTGTTCGGACCTGCCAGACCAGGTACGAACAAGGTCTTACCCTTGTAAGGAAGCACCAGAAGCTTGGACTTAGAGGTAACATCAGCTGACCAAGATTTGAGCCACAATGCCCTGTGGGCAAGGACAGTGAAGCCAGACATCTTGGCTCCCAGTCTAATAACTTTCATGTTAGCATCAGAAATAAAAGAATTGGCTAGTTGAGAGTCTTAATCCTATCTTGTGTCTCCTCCAACGGAGTCTCTACTAAAATTGATTCAGATAAGGTGTCGCACCAATAAGAGTCTGCACTTGCTACTGTGGCAATACAAACTGCAGGTTGCCATTGAAGACCTTGATGAACATACATCTTCTTCAAATAAGCTTCCAGCTTTTTGTCCATGGGATCCTTAAAGGGACAGTATACACTCATTTTCATATAACTGCATGTAATAGACACTACTATAAAGAATAAGATGCACAGATACTGATATAAAAATCCAGTATAAAACTGTTTAAAAACTTACTTAGAAGCTCTCAGTTTAGCTCTGTAAAAAAGGTAGTAGGAAAGCCCACTGCAAGTGGGAAATATCAGACTCCCCCCTCCCCCTTATTTTGCATATGAAAAGACCCTTTACACAAACAGGAGCAAGTTGGAGAAGGTAGCTGATGGTATTCACATAAAACTTTGGGGCTTGGTTAGGAGTCTGAAAATCAGTGCAATGTAATTAAAAAATATGCAAAAGTATACATTTTTGAACAACAAACTTTATGGACTATATAAATAGATCATCTACAAAACATTCATGCAAAGAAAAAATGAGTGTATAATGTCCCTTTAAAGGAGCAGCTATCCTCTATAGGGATCATAGTTCTCTTAGCCAGAGTAGAAATAGCACCTTCTACTTTAGGCACCATGCGCCAAAAATCTTTAATGGAGTCAGCAACAGGAAACATCTTTTTAAATACGGGAGATGGGGAGAAAGGAATCCTTGGCTTCTCCCATTCCTGTGAAATAATCTCTGTCACATGGTCTGGGACAGGAAAAACTTCCACAGAGGAAGTAGCATCATAGTATTTATTAAGTTTACTAGATTTCTTAGGGTTGTCAACGACAAAAGTATCGGAGTAGTCTAAAGTAGCTAACAACTGCTTTAACAGTACACAAAGGTGTTCAAGCTTCAATCTGAAGTTTACTTCTTCAGTATCAGATTAAGGAAAAATATTGTCCGAATCTGAGATTTCACCCTCAGAGGCTACTGACATATATTCCTCATCAGACTTATGAGGGAGGGCAATCTGCATAGCAGTAGGTGGAACAGAAACCTTACTATCTGAATGCCTAATTTTCCTCTAGCGTTTTCTCAGCATAGGAAAAGCAGATAATGCCACAGATACCGCAGAAGATACCTGTGCAGCAAAATCTGCAGGCAAATAAACTCCTCCAGAAGGCTGAGAGGCACTGCAGGGCACTGTATGTGACGCCATAGAGGCTTGGGATGTTTGAGGAGAAAGCTGTGGCATTGCTTGAACAGCATCATCCTGAGAGACATTGGGCTCAGCGGGCAACAATTTATCTTTAAATTGAAGTGTTCTAGCTAAGCATGCAGCACAGAATTGCATAGGCATAATAATTTGTGCCTCTAGGCATATCAAGCATTTGTCAAAAGACACAGAGTCTTCCATGTCCATAATACTAAATCAAAAAATTCCCCAAATTGTAGAAATGTTTTAAATACACAATTTGGGTGCCAGAAGTCTCTAAAATGATCGTATAGTAGATTGACACTGAAGAGAATGAAATTCAATGACGCTGTTCCGCTCTGTCAATATCCGACAGCAGAGAGAAGTCACATGACCGGCAGAGAGAGGAAACTACAGGGAGTGCAGAATTATTAGGCAAGTTGTATTTTTGAGGATTAATTTTATTATTGGACAACAACCATGTTCTCAATGAACCCAAAAAACTCATTAATATCAAAGCTGAATAGTTTTGGAAGTAGTTTTTAGTTTGTTTTTAGTTATAGCTATTTTAGGGGGATATCTGTGTGTGCATGTGACTATTACTGTGCATAATTATTAGGCAACTTAACAAAAAACAAATATATACCCATTTCAATTATTTATTTTTACCAGTGAAACCAATATAACATCTCAACATTCACAAATATACATTTCTGACATTCAAAAACAAAACAAAAACAAATCAGTGACCAATATAGCCACCTTTCTTTGCAAGGACACTCAAAAGCCTGCCATCCATGGATTCTGTCAGTGTTTTGATCTGTTCACCATCAACATTGCGTGCAGCAGCAACCACAGCCTCCCAGACACTGTTCAGAGAGATGTACTGTTTTCCCTCCTTGTAAATCTCACATTTGATGATGGACCACAGGTTCTCAATGGGGTTAAGATCAGGTGAACAAGGAGGCCATGTCATTAGATTTTCTTCTTTTATACCCTTTCTTGCCAGCCACGCTGTGGAGTACTTGGACACGTGTGATGGAGCATTGTCCTGCATGAAAATCATGTTTTTCTTGAAGGATGCAGACTTCTTCCTGTACCACTGCTTGAAGAAGGTGTCTTCCAGAAACTGGCAGTAGGACTGGGAGTTGAGCTTGACTCCATCCTCAACCCGAAAAGGCCCCACAAGCTCATCTTTGATGATACCAGCCCAAACCAGTACTCCACCTCCACCTTGCTGGTGTCTGAGTCGGACTGGAGCTCTCTGCCCTTTACCAATCCAGCCACGGGCCCATCCATCTGGCCCATCAAGACTCCCTCTCATTTCATCAGTCCATAAAACCTTAGAAAAATCAGTCTTGAGATATTTCTTGGCCCAGTCTTGACGTTTCAGCTTGTGTGTCTTGTTCAGTGGTGGTCGTCTTTCAGCCTTTCTTACCTTGGCCATGTCTCTGAGTATTGCACACCTTGTGCTTTTGGGCACTCCAGTGATGTTGCAGCTCTGAAATATGGCCAAACTGGTGGCAAGTGGCATCTTGGCAGCTGCACGCTTGACTTTTCTCAGTTCATGGGCAGTTATTTTGCACCTTGGTTTTTCCACACGCTTCTTGCGACCCTGTTGACTATTTTGAATGAAACGCTTGATTGTTCGATGATCACGCTTCAGAAGCTTTGCAATTTTTTTAAGAGTGCTGCATCCCTCTGCAAGATATCTCACTATTTTTGACTTTTCTGAGCCTGTCAAGTCCTTCTTTTGACCCATTTTGCCAAAGGAAAGGAAGTTGCCTAATAATTATGCACACCTGATATAGGGTGTTGATGTCATTAGACCACACCCCTTCTCATTACAGAGATTCACATCACCTAATATACTTAATTGGTAGTAGGCTTTCGAGCCTATACAGCTTGGAGTAAGACAACATGCATAAAGAGGATGATGTGGTCAAAATACTCATCTGCCTAATAATTCTGCACTCCCTGTATGCTCAAGCAGTCTGTCAGTTAGTCTGTTCTAGCTAAGCAATCAAAGAAAACCAACTGCCAAATTTTAAATTTATACATAAATCCCTGTATAAAACATAAGCCCCACACATACTAATAAAGTATTTCAACAAAATTAGCCCAAAGAGAAAAAATGTCCCAATAAAGGGAAGATTAACCCCTAGTCTCAACATACATAATGTGCCTGCCCACTGCCAAAGATAATCCTGTATAAAGGATTTTAAAAATGTCCCCATCTACTGCATATGAGATATTTTTCTGAAGTGCAAGTCTCCAAGACCTAGAAGACAAAAGCACTTGACTGCAGTATAGCTGTCCGGCAGGAAGACAGCTCACAAGGTGTGAAAGGAAACATACTCCTTACAGAGACCTGCAGAAAAAGAAAGAACAGAGTAACCAACTCTAGCTTTCTGTACCATGGGAAGCAATGTGTTAGGAACAAAGCAAGGACTACCTCACAGCTTCCTAACTGCTTAAAAGCCACGACTACTCTACTGAAGAGATTGATGTGGACTCAGCTAAACCCAAATCCTTGCTTGCAGGGAAAAGTACCCGAAAAAGGAATTAATTTCTTCAGAAACCAAACTTCACCTCCTCCATTGACAGAGGCAAAGAGAATGACTGGGGATTATGAGTAGGGGAGTGACACTTAACAGCTTTGCTGTGGTACTCTTTGCCCCCTCCTGCTGGCCAGGAGTGATATTCCCACTATTAATTGGAATGACGTTGTGGACTCTTTATGTCTTAGGATAGAAAATACATATTTTAATAGGTTATAATTTAAAGTTGCAGTGGGCAACAGCTTTTTCTAGCTTACTTAAGATAATTGGGTAGTATTCATTACAGTTAAAACTTTTTTTTTTTTTTTAAATTCTTTTTATTGAGAGCCAACACATGTATACAACAATCAACAGTTCCAGACATTATCAGGAAGGTTACATCTATAGATACAGTAGGTATACCATCTACTTAATGATGATATTGTTCAGAACATAACAGAGATTCAGTAGGTCAATACATGACAAATAAAATAATCCGGATACTAACAACAATTAACATTCTTGGTATGTACACATGCTTAGCTCTCTCATTTTACATTTTCATCCCCAACTAGTCCCCGAACCCTCCCCCCAATCCTCCAAACTAAAACCAAATAAAACTACAAACTAGTACCCTTTCCCAGTAGAATACGTTCCCCCCATCAAAAGAAAAATGGATGCCCTCGTTAAATAAGATAGACCGGTTTGCAATAATGTGTCAGTACCTTGGGAGTAATAATTAGTATCAATATTAAAGGGCCTTACAAAGTGGGGACTCAGTGAAGCTGATATTCCCAGTACAGAAGCTCACTGTAAAAGACTACACCTGCAAAGGTATGATTCTAGGTAGGGATGCCTATCTTTAAAGCAAGAGGGGCGGTTAAAGGGAATATTGTATAGGCATTGCTCCCATATTTTATTCTATAACAAAACAGAACATAACATACAAATAAAAGATAGACATTAAAGAGCTATCTTAAAGTGAGAGGACCGATGTACATAATGGTAATCTACTTCAATAGCTACTCCTAAATGGTTCCAAGGCTGTTGGCAAAGTGGGCTAAAATGTTCAAATGAATGGAAAGACATTACCCAATCTACTATAGCAGCCAAAATCCTCTCTGCTAAGCTTGCACATTAGCATGTAACATGAAACAGTTAGTTGCGTTGGCATAGTAATAAAGGTGCTAAGCCTGATGTGTGCAGTGCAGTCAAATTAAGCATTAATTAGATATGTGATAAATGTTAAAAACACAGTAACACAAAAAAAAAAAAAATTTGGTTAAACAATATAACAAACTGATCATCCAAATCAGCATGGACAAGTGACCTTGAGTTGTGATAGTATTCTTATGTGATGTAGTTGATCCTGTTACTCTCAATGTAGATAGACAGTCTAGCAGAAAAGTAGTTGTCACAGGAAGTTAGAATCATTACTAAATGGCCCATTGACCTTTATGCTACACAAAAATAAAACAGCTAGCCACAACACAGGCATTTATTTACTGCAAAGGGAGGGGATTGAGATATAATGTAGGTATATTGAGTCCCAAAAATAAAGAGTTAACACTATATGTGGAGTTCATCTAACAATTACCCAAGGTAATGCAGAGGTGGTGGACATTAATTTAGATATTTGGTATGTACAGGCATAAAACTGGTCTGCCCTGTGTTGTAACTTATTGTCATCTAGTGCGGCAGGTATAATTATTATCTTTTTGTTTTGGTACAACAATGGTAGTAAAAAAGTCAAGCAGGCTGAACAGTGTAAGCATATTGTAAATATAAACATAGTAAACCGAAAATCAAAGTTTTCCAAAAACGTCCTTTATGTAGGGAGCCAAGGGAGTGAAATGATAAATTGAATTTAGAAACGTAGAAGAAAATAAATTGATGCAGCTATCAGGGGGCTATAAACCTTCTCATTAGCGAAATGCTGCAGGTTATAAGAGAGGTAGACAAAGCTCACCCCACTCCTACTTGATGTCGCCCAGACTGGAAAAGCAAATATTTCATGTATCTGGAGGTAAGTATGAAAAGGTATTTCCACCGATTCTCATATTGAGCATTGGGAACCTGTGTCGAGAATTTCCTGGATGACGATAAACTAGGGCCAGCTTGCAGTTTCAGAGCGTCTGTGTGGTGCTCAGCAGGGTTCAATGCCGCCATTACCTCTGTTTTCCACACGCGTGCTATCATGCGATGCCCTATAGGTACCAAGGACAATTGCCGATCTGAGTCCAATACCCGATACGTACAGTGTGAGTCAATCCATGACACAGGTTGAACAGAGGTCCAGTCTGCCGCTTGTATAGGGGGACACTGACGGGTGATACTTTTGTGCGCTAAACTGGTGTTCTTTTTCAGTGCCGATCCTATTCTGCCGTAAGAACTATCCTCTAGTAAGAAGGGTACGCCTGGGTTAGAAAGCGTCTTTGCTCCATCTCCCGCGTCAGACCCAGAGCCGTCTAGCCATGCTGCCTCCCAGGAAGGGTGCTGCCGGGGTGGATACGGGTATTGAGGATCCTCTTTAACATGTACCGTGGCAGTACTTAGTGGCAGGTGTTGTCCCTGAAAAGATCGGATCTCTTCATGAAGTGTCCAGCAAGACTTCATGAGATTTTCTATGTGGGGTAGGAATGCAGTTCCTTAGTGATAGAGTCCATCTTGAGGGGTAGAAGACACCGTAACTGTGTCTCTCGATTATCTTTTTAAAGTGCCTTCCGGGGAAGAGAAGATGTCTGTCTCTCTATCCACAATAGTTCTCGGACACAGAAATTTGTCAAGAGAGGTGTGGATGGCGTTAGATCTAGGCTGCAAGGAGGTTATTCCACAGCTTGAATCTGAGCTTCAATACCTTGCTGCCATCTTGGTGAGCCGTCCACCGGAAGTTCCACAGTTAAAACTTTTTATACAAAAGTCTCCATCAAATTTTCGTGGATAAATGAAGTGCTTAATTATTTAACTGTAAAACCTATAATAAAAAAAGTTTGAGAATTACTGATGGTTAAATATAGTCTACTAATCTATACATCAGCCTTTCTCCCTGGCTCCTAAAAAATAATAAAATAAATAAATAAATAAAGCAATGAAAATATTTTGTCTCTTACATACAGTATATAGTTAAGCTATTGCAATGTTTCTCTCATACATAGGCCCCATTTTTTAAGCTGTGTTTGCAGCTCTGGGGGCCCATCAGACCACAGCTTCCTAACCAGTATGCCAGCTCTTAGCCAGGGTCGATTGACAAACCCTATATGTGTGCAATTGGGCTAGTGCGAGCGGGAGGGCGTGGCATTGCACAAGCAGATGTTTGTGCAGTGTTGAATATGGGCAGGATATTGCTGCAATACGCTGCCCGCATTCTCTGATCTTGGGCGGACAGGTTTGTGTGAGCACACACTGTCTGTCCAGCAGTTGATAAATGCCAGCCTGGCCGGCCATAAACTAAAATGGGACTTGTGTTTCTACAGTAAGACATTATAAACTACTAATTAGTTGAATCTGAAATACAAATTTCATGTAAGCACAGATAAATTAACAAATATAAAACTAAGATTAATTCAAAGATATATGTGATCAAAATCTTATTAAAAATGCAGCTTTCAGGTTTATCTTAATTGAAGGGACACAACACTCATATTTTGAATGACAACACAACTTTGAGGGCTAGATTTTTGGGCAATCACAATTGATGCTAGAATGAGTATTGCAAACTCAGAGCTCTGGTTGACTTTTATGCTCGACAAAAAAGTGTTGCAGATTACATCAAAAATCCATTTAAAAGTACAGTTACACTCATAACACTACATAATAAAAAATATTCAATAAAAAATTTGCATTAAAAAGTTATAAGGGCTCAGAGATACGAGTTCTTATGCAAAAATCCATCAGACATATATTTAAATATCTCTTTAAGAATAAATGATACTCTATGTGCTGAACATTTGATTATAAAATAAGTAATATTATCTTCTTATGTTGTGCTTTTAAATAACCGAGATTGTGTTTGTGCGACTTGTGGTTAGGTATTTTTCAACTTTTTCAGCATTGAAGTCAATCATTTTACTTTCAACTCGTAATACGAGTGTGGATCTAAGAGCACAAAAAAATACTTCTAGGGGTTTTTAACACTCAAACGCGAGCGCAAACTACCACTCCACTCGTAATCTGGCTCCGGGTAGGTTATACTATCTTTTATAAAACCGTAGGAACATTACTGATATTGATATGAATTAATATATTATACCTATGGCTATTAAGTTTGATTTCTTTGCTAGTGGACTATGGTAATAGATGTGAGGTTTGTGCATTGCAATGTAGATCTAGGCATTTGTAGTTTTGTAGCAAACTTTATTTTTAGTGTTAATATAAAAAGTGTCACAAAGTAATCTTCAGATATAAGAACACACAGACATTTAATCCATTAGAAATGTATTACCTTTCATTCAAACATATACCCTTTTATTTTTATCCTGCAAGCACAGTAGGTTTGCAACACATAGTTGAACCTAAGGAGTTAATAGAAAACTTTTCATAATAGTAAATTGGGAGTTCTGTATCTCTTTAATGCATGATATAAGGTTAATTATGTTAGTGCTCTAAATGATGCCATTATTAGTTTGCTGAATTAACCTTTGTATTTATCTGTATCTTGAGTACTGAACTAAATTTAGTTGCTTTAAAATATTTAATGGATATAACTTTGTGCTACAGAGAATACGGTAAAATGTGGCGTAGTACACATTAGCATTGTGCATAAAATGTTACATTTAATTGCTTCCCTGTAATTTCCCTAGGTTTGTTTTAGCGTTTTTTTCTGCCAGGCCTTGTGCTCAACCCAAATTAACCACAATTTCATACAAAGCCTAAAAGGTAATTTTTTAAATTTGTATGTCCATCTTCCTTTATACTTCTGGACATGTATTTTACCTTCAGTGATGTAAAACTAGTTGTATCTAGAAAAATCCATGTGATAGTACATAGTACAATATTAAATATTATACAACAATAGTCTTAAAATAAATAAGTACAAAGCCATTACATTTAAATTAAAGGTCAATTAGCCAGACTACCCTGTTTACAATTGTATAAGAAACTGCTTGCAAAACTAATATTATACATGCAGTGTATTAAATATTTGTTTATTGCTTTAAGGGCCTTACTGGACACATGTTCTGTTTACTTGGACATCAGCGGAAGGTTTGAAGGTTTATATGAACGGCACCTTCAATGCCAGTGATTCCAGAGGACAAGTATCCCACAGCTACGGAGACGGAAATGACAGTTTAGTAGTTGGAACAAACAGCGATTCTTCTAAGAACTATGTCAACGGAGCCTTTGATGAGTTTATTATATGGGAAAGAGCACTCACACCTCAGGAGATTTACTTATATTTCATGCTTGCCATTGGTACGTTGTTTGGGTAAGCAGCTTTGGCACCATGTTACAGAGCGTGCTGTTGCCTTTGCTAGTAGACTAAAACTGTCACAATAGTCAGTGTAAAATACTTAATATCCAGGTATCAGATTGTATGTTGTGCAAGAATGGGATAGCAAGCAGAAAATGTCCAGACCATACCTTTAATTGGCAATTGCTTTATTATGGGTGAGGCTGACAAATGCCCAGCTGTATACTGCAGCCCAATGTAATTGCCAAAAGTTAAAGAAACATTTAGGAAGGTACATTTGGTCCACTATACAAGTATTTATTTCAGCTAAAAGAATAATGCTTTGCAATGCTGGTGTATGAGACTTTTAAAAGCAAAATTGTTGACTGGTCTTAGGAATCATGTGAATTATTATTATCTGCTGATATCGGGCACCAGGGTTTATATGGAGCAGTAGAAGCCTGTAAAGTTGTGAAGTCAGCAGCTCAGACAGGTTTTGTACAATATTCACAATGTTTTCTGAACACATATTATTATTATTATCATTTATATTCAGTAGTGCTGTGTATAAAATACAGTGATACAGTTGAAGCAACAATTTAATACCAGCGCATCGATGTGGGTCATTGGCATAATTTATTACTAGTAGTAGTTTCCCATCTATTATCTGGAGATAGGAGAAGGATAATAGGGACACTAAAATAGCTAAAACTCTGAATAGTATTTTAGAAACAAATTAAAGGGACAGTGCATGGTAAAATTGCATTTTCAGGTTTATTTGTGTGTATAAAATTGCTGGTTTTGTGTTTTGAAACCACAGCCTATTACGATGGGTCGAGCTTTCAGGTAATATTATATCTCATTATGTTATCACTTTGTGTACACAGACTTACCTCCTTATTTTTTTCTGTTTGTAAAACAAAGCTCAATACTGAAGAGAGAACAATAGAAAATTATCATTTCATAACTCATCTCTTCTACACCTCACCAGTAGTATAATCTCCTCTGCTGGCTGTGTTTACATTGTCTATTAATAGCCTGGACTTAAAGGGACAGTAAAGTCATAATTAGTCATTCATGATTTAGACAGAGCATACAATTTTAAACAACTTTCCAATTTACTTCTGTTATTTCATTTGCTTCCTTCTCTTGTTATCCTTTGCTGAAAGGTTTATCTATGTAAGCTCAGGAGCAACAAAGAACCTAGGTTCTAGTTGCTGATTGGTGGCTGCATATATATATACCAATTGTCATTGGCTCATCCATGTGTTCAGTTAGAAACCAGTAGTGCATTGCTGCTCTTTCAACAAATGATACCAAGAGAATGATGCAAATTTGATAATAGAAGTAAACTGGAAAGTTGTTTAAAATTGTATGTTCTACCTAAATCATGAACAAAACATTTTGGGTTTCATGTCACTTTAAGACCAGAAACTTTCAGTATAGGTGGGGATGCCACAGGCTATATCAGCTATGTCAAATGCCGAAATAAGGGTAAAGGAGCTACTTCTAAACAATTTAATACACCGCAGCAGGTAAAATGGATCAGTGGGAACAAATTAAAGGGGATAACATTTTTGTATAAACTACCCCTTTAAGAACATAAATGGTTTCTTAGCCTCCCTTTCTCAGGCCCAGTGATCACATATTGCATGACCTGGTACTGTCTCTTTAAAAACAAACATTTCAAGATGTAGATGTAAAGAAAAAGCTGGTTTGCATGTGTTATATATGGAAACAATCACAGAGTTAATTAATTTGGCCTTGAAAAGGTCCTAAGAGCAAAAGTAATGCAGTGGGATACTAGGTAATAGTGCCTGTTTCAGTGGATTTATTTAAATTTTATTTTTAGCAGCACCCCATAGAATTCTATACTAAAGACTTGAAAGAAAGGACCACATTGTAATTTTATTTTCACTTTAAACCCCCCCCACAAGTTTTAGAAGTTATTAATTGAAAAATTTATATATTTGTATGTAAACAAACTTTTATAGCAAGGTAAGTGCCACATATCTACTTATATCCACAGACTCATAAGCAAATATAGTGAATCAACACTGTGGGAATGAGTAAGGGGCACAGAAAAGCCATGTTTTATAGGAAGGAAAAGATTTTGGGGAACTAACGAGAAAAGATACAATTCATTGGAGGGCTGTTTTGTGGCCCCTGGACTGTGGATGGACAACAGAGCTTTGTATTATTGTAGCATGACAATTCTTAAGAGTCTCAGTGTACCCTGCATATTGTATAAAGCCCACCCATTAAAGCATGAATTCATCATTGTGATTTTGTGAGCAGTTCTACAGAATAGCAAAGCATCAGCAGAGAATAGAAAGCCTTTTAGTAAGAGTAGACCACTGTGTACCTTTTTAGAACTATGTAACATACAAAAACATAATCAATTACACCTGTAGCTTTAAATTCTACTTAGTCTTTCAGACAGATATTATGCCCCGTGTTTCTATTTTTTGTAAATGCATTATATAAATTGCATTCTACATCTACACCCTTTTGTAATATTGTTTAGAGTTCTGCTTCTAACATAGAACTAGATTGCAAGTGGCACACTAACGTTAGCGTGGCACTATATTGCAATAACCTGACCACACTAACTTGTGTGCATATTACAAGTTCAAAGTAAACGCGTACTGCCTAGTGCAATATCAAATTGCACCTGTCACATTAGCGTGACTGAAGACCTTGCATAAAGGGTTAAGGCTAAACATATATACATATATACACATATAAACACATGTATAGATACACACGTATATATAATATATATATATATATATATATATATATATATACTTAAAACATAAAAAATAATTTTTAATACATTTTATTATTTTACAATGTGTTTTACTGTTTATTTACTGTATATATTTTACTTTCCAATGTACTTCACATAGGAGAAAACATTATATTGTATTCCTATATATCTGTATATATTCATATAGATAAGTGTTAGTTTTTTTTATCAGTGTGTCTATGGGGAGAAGAAGTTAGTGCGCGTCAGGTTTTGCTTGTGTGCAAACAATTTACTTTCAACTTGTAATATGGGCACTGACCTGTGCACTTTAAAAGTTTACCTCTGGCAGTGGTTGCGCTTGAGTGAAAGTGCTAAATAGCAAACCACTTGTAATCTGGCCCATAATTTGTCAGGGCTACAAATAGTTAATAATCCTGGTAACACACACATCTGTAGCCAAATATTTGTATAATTATTTTTTTTTTTTAAATTTAGGAATTAAAGGGACAGTCTAGGCCAAAATAAACTTTCATGATTCAGATAGAGCATGTAATTTTAAACAATTTTCCAATTTACTTTTATCACCAATTTTGCTTTGTTCTCTTGGTATTCTTAGTTGAATGCTTAACCTAGGAGGTTCATATGCTAATTTCTTAGACCTTGAAGCCCACCTCTTTCAGATTGCATTTTAACAGTTTTTCACCACTGGAGGGTGTTAGTTCACGTATTTCATATAGATAACACTGTGCTCGTGCACAAGAAGTTATCTGGGAGCAGGCACTGATTGGCTAGACTGCAAGTCTATCAAAAAAACTGAAAAAAGGGGCAGTTTGCAGAAGCTTAGATACAAGATAATCACAGAGGTTAAAAGTATATTATTATAACTGTGTTAGTTATGCAAAACTGGGGAATGGGTAATAAAGGGATTATCTATCTTTTAAAACAATAAAAAATCTGGTGTAGACTGTCCCTTTAACTGAAAATTTGCATTCTGTATATTGCATAAGTAACTTTATTTTGAGACTTTTTAGGTAACTTTAGTTTTGAGGCTTTTACTTTTTCTTACACTACTATATATGGTAACGTAGTTTTCCCTTTAAAAACTACCATATATGAGAGCTGTCCCTTTAATTTGAGCGCAATGTATTCTGCTATACTTATGCAGATGTGCTTGTGCAGCTGGATGTCTGCTCGGCCAATGCAAAATTTAGGAATTTCCGCACTGTTCTCCTGTTGGCACTTAACAAACGCACTGGAACTGGTGGTCTTATTGTTTGAATTAACTCTTTTCATATAGTATGTTTCCTGGTAGAGAAGGAGTTAAGAAAAATGAACTTTCTGTTTCCTGCCTTCTTTATATTACCTTGATTTTATAAAATATTCCATACTACATCTTTCTAATTTGAATGCTTTGCATATACAATAATACAATTTGAATGTTTGTGCAGCTTTAGAGCAACAGTATAACCATAAAAAGTTAATCATTAATATCTTCCCATTTATTCCTCATTTAATTTTCTAGAAAAACAAATGGCTATGTATCACAATTTGCAGGTGGTAAATTAACAATGTATTCAATACTGATTATTTTTCAGGTGAGGAAACATTTACTTCAACAATTTCAAGTATTTCAAGCACTTCACACCCTCCGGTAAGCTTCCTTTTTTTTTTTTTTTTTTTTTTTTTTTTTAAGAATAACTTTATTGTTTTTGTTTGTACTACATGCAGTATCTACTGCAAAGATGTGACAAAATCCATCAACACAATATAAATATTTGGGTTGTAGTATATTCTTAAATGCTACATATGATTAATTGTAAGTTTTTTTTTCTGCATCCCTGCTCTTACTAAGGAGCTGTCTTTGTTAATTCCTCTTCAGATTTCCACAGATGCTTACTATCCTATTATAACCAACCTGACTGAAGAGGGAAAGAAATTCACACACTCAGAGCCAGTTTTTGGCTACCTAGAAATTATGTCTCAGATCCTGCCCAATAAATCATTGTCAAGAGACACGGCACAAAGCCTAACACAGGTACATACATCTGCAATAATTGTACATTTCAAATGTTTGTTTATAAGTGGTTTACCATTGCCCTAATAATGAGTCACACTAAAAAATGTATTCACTGTTTTTTTTATGAGTCTTTTGTGAACTTGTAACTTAACCATTTGACGATTATACCCTTGCCACATGATTGGTGAGGCTTTTCCCTGAAACTTTTATGCTTCCTGTGAACAAGCACACTATTAGAAGAGATTTAAAGGCTTTGTAAACTATCCAATGCCTTATCATTCATATACAGGCATACCTCGCTTTATTGCGCTTTGCAGATATTGCTCTTTTTACAAATTAAAGGTTTGTGGCAACCCTGTGCCGTGCAAGTCTATTGGCGCCATTTTTCCAACATACCGTATATAAACACATGAATACACCTATATATACACAACAAGAGCAAAACGTGCTCACTGAAGCATTTTTATGCAATAACGATTTTTTTAATTAATGTATGTACATTGTTTTTTTTTAGACATAATGCTATTGCACATTTAATAGACTAAAGTATAGTGTAAATATAACTTTTATATGCACTGGGAAACAAAAAAATAAGTGTGATTCCCTTTATTGCTATATTCACTTTATTGCGGTGGTCTGGAACCAAACCCGCAATATCTCTGAGGTATGCCTGTATATATAAATAAATAGATAGATAGATAGACAGCGACTACCACAGGTGATTGTAATATATCTATGTAAGCTCTGTTAATGTAATGTGAGTCCATTGAGAATTGCATAATTGTTCTAGCTTTTACCAATTACCACTAAAAAGCACTACCATTAATACAGTTAGATCATGTGACTTTTTAGTGAGATACTATCATAGGACCTCACTGGGAATCTTTTAATAACATGAGCACAAATAATTAAAGTACTGTATGATGATCATTATGCATTCCTTGTAACTCCATTGGTGTCAACTGTTATATTAAAAGGAATTATTATTATTTTTTTAAAAATATTTTTTATTGAGGATTAAACATTACTTGTACAAACATCATGCAGTTCCGTATACAGAAATCCAACAACATAATAATTCATGATAGAATAATCATACATGGATAAACTTATGTTAAAGGGAAATTAAACCCAATTTTTTTCTTTCATGATTCAGATAGAGAATACCATTTTAAACAACTTTCTAATTTATTTAGTTTATCTAATTTGCTTCATTCTCTTGATATTCATTCCTGAATAGCATATCTAGATAGGCTCAGTAGTTTCTGATAGGTGGCTGCACAGAGATGCCTCATGTGATTGGCTCACCAATGTGCATTGATGTTTCTTTAACAAACGATTTCTAAAGATTGCAGCAAATTAGGTAATAGAAGTAAATTGGAATGTTGTTTAACCCCTTGAGTGCTAACGACGTCTCTGAGCCGTCGCAGAGTTTCTCACTCAGGTGTTAACGACGGCTCAGAGCCGTCTCTAGCACTCTCCCACCTTGAGGGAGATCTGGGGGCTCCCACCCGCTCCTACCCCGGCGATCGTGCCTGTACACTGTCAGGCATCGCCGGGGCTTCCCGTTTTGCGTGGTGACGTCACACGTAATGACGTTATGACGTCACCGCGCAACTTTATGTAAAAAAAGACAATTAACAATATAGGGAAAGGGGGCATGCTGCTTAGAAGCCTGTATCTCAGGCATCTAAGCAGCTACAGACCCCCAAGAAATGGAAAGAAAAAAAGTAAAAAAAATAAAATAAATTAAAAATGTAAAATTAAAAAACCCTCAAATGTGCTTAGCACCCAGGTGGGAAAGTGCTTAGCACTCAAAGGGTTAAAATTACATACATCTTGTGTTTGTTTGATACTTTGTACACTTTATACCTCAAGTGGGATTAAAGGAATCATAGAGACACTCGCCCCAATTGGTCACAGATGAAAAATTAATTAAAGTTATGCATATACAGCTGCATGAAGTGTTGATAAACTGTATATAATAGACTTACAAGTTATCAGCCAGAGCGTGTTGTTTAACACTTAAAGGGCCACTAAACCCAAAATCTTTCTTTCATGATTCAGATAGAGAATACAAATTTAAACAATATTACAATTTACTTCTATTATTTATTTTGCTTCATTTTTTAGATATCCTTAGTTGAAGAAAAAGCAATGCACATGGGTGAGTCAATCACACGAGACTTCTATGTGCAGCAACCAATTAGCAGCTACTGAGCATATCTAGATATGCTTTTCAGCAAAGAATATCAAGAGAATAAAACAAATTAGATAATAGAAGTAAATTAGAAAGATGTTTAAAAATGCATTCTCTTTCTAAATCATGAAAGAAAAAATGTGTGTTTCATGTCCCTTTAAGTGCCTGGCTGCATCAACCAACGCCTTCAGTTGTCTTAAAATCACCATTTGGAGTTACCATATATTGAATACCAGTGCGTGTTTGATACACTTAAGTGCCTGGGAACTTTTATGGAAATTCATTCATCATATGTTGGGGCCCCACATTAGTCATTAGTTACTGTCATTTTCTTGGCAGCAAGTGTACCATTTGATATTTGCATGAATATGTATATTATCTGCTGGAATCAGTAGGTTATAGTAACATACTGCAGTATCTTGCCTATATGTTAGGTATTTTTCAGCAATAGTAGCTTATGTACGCCACTCTGGCTTTTTATATTGTGTGTGTATGTTGTGGTTGGAATTTGGGTGGAGTATAGACGACCCGGATTCACGGCAGATCTTTTTGTGTACAACTTTTCAGTAATAAAGCATTTGATCCCTGTGCAGCCTTGGTCCTTCTTTGGTTGAATACTAATTTATTCAATCCTTCTCTTTGCAACTTAATTCATATTATTCGCTTAGGACTGCTGGCACTTAGGATCTCTAGCAACTGATCAAATTGTGTAGCACCGCATTTTTATTATTGTTGTTTATCTGTTAAAATAATTTGTTATGCTCTTAATAGAACACCAGAGAGAGTAATAGTGTCACTATGAAAGTTTCATCCCACACCGGTCTGGATGCTAGGGCTCCATTGATCGGCTACCCCACTAGTCTCTCTTATAGGACGGGGTAATATGTCATACGCACTGACCCTTGAGAAGCAGTCTCTATAAAAAAGTTCCTTTGATTTAGTGTATTAGCTCCCACCTCTATGGCTTT
The DNA here is from genome assembly GCF_027579735.1 of Bombina bombina. Taxonomy (NCBI): domain Eukaryota; kingdom Metazoa; phylum Chordata; class Amphibia; order Anura; family Bombinatoridae; genus Bombina; species Bombina bombina. The sequence continues at coordinate 389,797,053 of NC_069500.1, forward strand.
GTGTCCAGCATGTCTTACCAAAGTCAGAGTTCACACTAAGCCCATCTGCTGCAGAATAAGCTTCCATCTCCACCATGATCGGCCGCCTCATAGTGAGATCAGGCACATTTTCGTCTGCTGTAGGGCATAGGACTAAAGGCTTTCCCGTATCTAGATGAACTTTGGCTTGGCAAGCTTTAGGGATTTTGTATATTGCTGAATAATAGAGGCTCCCCTCTGGATCTCTCTCTGAGACACCTCCATCTCTAATGTACACTGCTGTGGTTTCGTCCTAGGCAGGGCTGTGGTATAAGGCTCTGATTGAATCACTGTATTCGCCCACTCTTGAGGGCTGATCTTGCCTGCTACAGTTAAATAAGACCTGTAGCCAGCCATCGCACTGGCAATATCCAAAGTTGAAAGTGTGTAGGGATCTTTGTCCTCTTCAGTCAAATCAAGAGATTTTAGGGCAACAGATCCTGCATGGGCCTTGCTCTGATATTCTGAAACGGACACATCTGCCATAAAAGTGCCAAGAGGAGGATCCACTGACTCTGTGCAGTTTGATAGGGCCCTGGCTCTCTCCTCAGGTTCAGGAACATGTATTTGGGTAGTAGGCAACGCCTGATCACAGCAGTTAGTGGAGAATCTGTAATAGCGTGGTTCTCATATCTTGTCTGATCGTAGTGGTGCGATGTCTATATGCAGGCCGGTTCTGTCATTACCAGCGTGGTGTCGCAGGCATAACTCTTTGGTGATTGACCTGTGGTAGTGAGTTGAGCTCCATCTATGAGTCGCGATGTGTGAAAAAGATTGCACAGGTCTTCCAGTAAACTCTGGATGAGTTGCGTCAATTTATGCTTCCAGTTGTCTAAGATCTCCATTTTCATAGCCTAGGGTAAGCTTGTCTACTTCAATAACTCAAAGTCTACTGGACACTACTGAATCAGGATAGTTGGTTCCCTCTTTATTATCCTATTGCAGGATATCATAACCCCGGAGTTCGGGGGGGGGGGGGGGTTATTGTACGATAGCCCCAGACCTATGCTGCATACCCTACACAGGACTTGTTTTTTGTGTTTAACCCACTGCTTGATTGCTTCAGATGGCAAAATAGCTTCCAGGCCTGTGAAAAAAGTCTGCTACGTAGTTGTCCCAAAGAGCATAGGCCAAAACACAGTCATAACATCCGCCCTTCGGATTTATCCAAACTTGCATGATTGTGATCTCAAAGGTGTGAAATACTGTAGGTTTGTTGTAGGTAACTTTATGAAAATCAGTAAATCTCCAGGAGCTTCACTGAGATGCGTATTGTCGCTTTGAGAGTAGGCTCCGCCCCCCAACAGGAATGATTTGTTAACACTTTAATTTGTAGGTTGAACCTTATGGCTAAATGCTGCCATTCATCATTATGTAGAGAGCCAGATAGATGGATAAATAGAGAGACAGACAGACAGATAAATAGATAAATAGATAGATAAATAGATAGATGTAACTGTGCACACACATTGTTATGTGTTATGAATCATAATTATGTATTTACAAACAAGATATTGGAAAATAGGAAACATATTGGCCACAGGAAAAAATGACACATGGTGATACTGATTCTTGCTACAATTTATACTAATTGCCTCATGACCAATCATTATCTCTGGGTTACTTTTTATCAATACTGTCTGACTTTAGGAGCCCATTTTCACAAGATAGAGGAAGTGATTTCCGTTACATGTAATGACACTGATTGCTCCAGCCAAGTCTGATTAACACTATAGACTGAAGACAGATAAGACATCTCTACTCATCATTTCAACTTAATGATACTGGCTCAAGTGATTTCTTTCTTTTTTTTTTCAACTGACTGACAATGATCAGACAATGATATTGCATGACTTTGTAAGTTAATTTATTCCAAATTTATAATATCCTTTTGTACACAAATTAATTAATTAACACATAATCAACCTGCTCAGTGAATTTTATCATATACTGTAGTATTTTTATTAATTCAGTCTTGCTGTACAACACTGACTTAACATTTAATATATATATATATATATATATATATATATATATATATATATATATATATATACTGTATATATAAATATGTACAGGACTTTGCTGTTCAGTAAAGTATTATTCTTTGAAGGAAATAGCTGTTCAATGCTGTGGACACAAAAGTATCATATATCTGAAAGTACAAGCCTCAAATCTAACCACACTAGGAAAACACACAGACTTGGGTGGGCTGCATAGTTTTATATGCCTTAAGTTTGCATTTTACCTTTTTTGTACATTTTTAAACATAAAGTAGTGTATAATGAAGACGTATCAGAAAGGTAAGTAGCAGAACAGGAAGTGTTTTATAAGTTAGATGGTTAAAAAAAAGTTTGAATATGACCGTTAGTCATGTATGTATAACAGAAGTATTCTGGTGCTACCACCTCATCCAAAATTTAACAATGAAAATAGAAAAAAATGAAATAAAAAGAAAAAACATATGAGGTTACAGCACATTAAACTATTTACTACGAATAAATCAAATTTACTGGAACTGCATACATCTAGGAGACTCAAATATTCAAAAGTTTAACAACTTAAACATATGATTAAGAAAGAAACTCTTACAGCTATATTAAATGGACAAATCTTAAAAAAATGAAGAGGCAAGAACCAAATAGTCCCAATATTACTTTTTTCTTTCTACTGTAGAGAGTAATAAAATCTGCGAGACAGGGAAAAAAAGAAAACACTATGCTGCTTGTGTGCTCAAGTGGGCTGTCAATCATACCACTCGTGTCCTAACGATAAAAATGCTCGGACTTCCGTTTGGGGGCGGAGCGTGTAGGTGGTTGGTGCAGGTAGCTGCTACCGTCCGCTTCGTTGCTCTGTCTTAGGAGCTATACCATTCTCCAATCTGCCGAAGTGTACGTTGCTCTGAGCTGTTATATCAGGGTTTGTACTTATACTTGATCCGCTGTTTAGCGGATCTCGGTGGGAAGTCCTTATTTGTTACAAAAACTTTGCTGGGCTGCTGAAGCACTGTACCTGCTTACCGGACTAAACATTGTACTTTCTGGAGGTACAGAGAATACGCGGGTTACCATATATCATCCCGCCTCTTCACTTACTACAAACTCCCTGGGTGGCCACCAGCGGCTTGGCTGGGACTGAAGCGTCTGATAATTTCCTGCCTCTTGGGACTCGCTTGTCAAGCGGCTGATCTGCTGTCCCACGGAGCTTGGAGGTTCTAAGAATACGCGGACACACGTATTCTACCCCGCCTCTTCACTTACCTTAAAGTCCCTGGGTGACTTGGCTGGAATCGTGGTAGCCGATGGTTATAGGTCGCTTGGGAAGCGTGCGATAGGTGACTGTCTGGCTAAGAAGAGGGGCTCTCCCCTCCGCGGGTTGTCCGCCGAGGGCCGCTGGATGCTCATTCATGGGCACTTAACATTTGGTTGTCACTGATCTGGAAAACGCCAATTGGAGCAATCGGCTCTGTGCAGGGAGAAGGCATTCCCCACGACCCCCAAGTGCCAAGCCTGGAGTGGTGTCTGGCTGGAACGCAGCTCAATGTGACGGCGCTATATGAGGCGCATTGAAAGAAGATAAGCTATATTTGGCGTCTAAAGTCGAAACATTACTACTAACAATATGCCTTGTGTGGATTACTAAGAGTCTCCTAGGGCAAAAAGTAAAAAATACCAGGCTGAGAATCCGAAGCTAAATTGGAGAATCTAGGAGGAGCGCAGGCCCTGTATTATCTCTGGAGCTGCAAAAGTGGGGCCTGTGTCTGGAGTTATCGGAGTGCGGGACAAGGAGGTAGAATACCAGCAATACAGCTTTGCGGGGCTATACAAGGTACTTTTGGTGATTATACTGTGTTTTGACCCTGCTATACAATATAGGGGCTTTTTTTTTTTGTCTGCAGAACTGATTGAATATCGGAACAGTTGTTAACCAATATCACCGGACTTCCAATACATTGATGGGATAAGAATATGCTGGCAGGGATACTTTAAATACCGGTCTTGACTGGAAATATATTGTGTGGGGACAAAGTTTTCCTTGCATATAGAGTTCTGACAGATACAGTGTTTCAGATGCTTTTCGAAACATAGAATTATATACATTGTATACCTGTATCTATTACTTTATATATATATATAGATGAGATTCTTTCCTTTTCAGCTACTGACAAAGTTTTATAAGTTTATGCAAATTGTTTTTTTGTTTTTTTTGCTTCTAGGCTGTGTAGGATGCCTTGGTTTTCCCTGTGGATGTTTATTAAGTATTTCATGGTAACAAATTGACTAACCTAGGTGTGGAATTATTCTCATACCAGCAGCTACAGAACAGCATACTGTTAAGATTTACTCATCTATTAGATAGAAGTATTGCTTAGCTTTTCATTGGTAATACTAACTGTGTATAAATTGCTCATTAAGCAGTAACCATAAGACAATATTAAAGCTGCATTGACCAAATGAGAAGGAATGTACACATCTAGGACCTCCTGAAAGAGGAAGTGAGATCGCTTAGTATAATTTATGGTATCGAATTCGTTTATTTGATTTAGGTATAGAAGTTGTTTCTGAGTTCCTCTCTATATATAATTTTATTTTATTCCATATTTTTTGTAGTTTAAATGATCTGAGAAACACCGTATTCACATTTTTTGGATAGAATTCACTGTAGCCGCATTTTTTTTTTTTTTTTTTTTAACACTAGCTGTAGCTTAATATCCCTATTTTTTTTTTTTCTCTCTCAACACTGAATTCACATTTTTGAATAGAACTCACTGGTTACCCCTTTTTTTTTTTTTTTTTTTTTTTTTTTCTCTTGGCACAAATTGAAGGAGAATATCCTTTTTTTTTTTTGCACTGTGTTGCACTGAAACACAAATTGAATTAGAATTTATTCCTTTTTTTTTTCTTTTTTTTCTATCCCTAAATTTACCTTTTTTGGCACAAATTGAAGGAGAATTATCCTTTTTTTGCACTGAAACACAAATTGAATTAGAATTTTTTCTTTTTTTTTTTTTTTTTTCTCCCCCTCACCTGACCTGGTGGGGTATTACACTGAGTACCACTATTTATACACACAGTCACACATTAGTCCCGATATACAGCACATTTACACCTATATTGATTTGAATGGAGAGGTTCATTTCTCAACAAAAGAACTCTTCTCCGATAATGCCACCTAAACAGAAAGACAAAAAAACGAACGCTAAAAACACAGAAGCGTCTCATGATACCTCGCAGGATCGAAACACTTTAAATTTCTTTAATGATATATCAGAGTTAGCCACTGAAGTGGCAAGAATGATGGCCCCACACCTTGAATTAGTCAAGCAAGAAATTAAATCTGAGATTTCTAACCTTACGTGTGAGATTAGGCAATTTACTGCTAGAATGGAGGAGGTGGAGATGAGAGTGTCGGATCTAGAGGACAGAATGAATGCCTCGGAAGCGGTAGCAGCTGTTCGGGATAAGGCCATCACTCAGTTACAGGCTTGTGTAGAGGACCTTGAGGATAGGTCAAGGCGCAATAACTTGCGAGTGATAGGCCTACCCGAAACAGCTGAATTTCAAGATCTATTACATTTCGTTTCCGTCACGCTACCTCAGGCACTCCTGATTCCCCCCTCCTTCCACACCATTTTTGATAGAAAGAGCGCATAGAATTGGGGCACTGAGAGAAAATAACAGTACCTCGAAAATGAGGCCGGTTATTTTTAAATTTGTCAATTATCAGGACAAAGTATTATTTTTGAATCACTACCGGAAACTTAATTCCTTGAATATTAAGTCGCATAGAGTTGCAATTTTTCAAGATTTTTCTGTAGAAACAAGGTTGAAGAGAAAAGAAATGTCCCCCTATTTTGAGAAATTCTTGAAGGCAGAATGTGATGTTAGGTTAGTATACCCAGCTAGACTTCTGATTCATAAGGCAGGAACATCCTATGTTGTGAATAATATTGAAGAGGCAAGATCTTTATGCAAGAAATTGGGTATACAGTGAGAATACTGTATAGAGAATACTGTTTGCTCCTTAGAAGCTTAATATTTAAAGTGGTGATGTATCATAATGTAATTTTATGGTCTCTGTGTTTTAAAAAGTTTTTTATTTTTATACCTTGTTGGGTTCTTTTTTTTTTTTTTTTTCTTTTTTCTTCTTTCCCTGTTTGTTTTTGCTCCCTCCTCCACGTTCCCCTTCGACCCCTCGCCTCCTGACAGTTTGGTTGCCTCACGTTTACATAATTATAGGTGGGTCACATGGTAAGATCTCTTAGGGCAAGGATATATGTTGGGGACTCTTAATTTGGTTTCGTGGAACGTGGGGGGCATAAACTCCCCAATAAAGCGGAAAACCATAATTAAGCATTTAGCAAAAATGAAACCAGACTTGGCTTTCCTACAAGAGACGCATTTAAATAATGTAGAATCTATGAAACTGCAGACTAACTGGGTGGGGGAGGTAATTGCCGCCTCATATAATACGCATAAAAGAGGAGTGGCTATCCTTTTCAATAAAGGTTTGGAATATAAAATAGAATCTACTTTCGTGGATCCGGAAGGGCGTTTTTTAATCATAGAAAGTACAATTAATAAAACCCGTTACGTATTGTGCAATGTATATGGGCCTAATAAAATTGATAAGTCCTTTTGGGACAAGATGATATCTCTGTTGCATAAGTTTATCGGGCAAAACCTGATAGTGGCAGGTGACTTTAACCTATTGGCAGATCCTACTCATGATAGATTGAATAAAGGTAATAGTTGTACGCGCGATAGAAAGACCCGTATTCTACAAAAATTCTGTGCGCAATTGGGATTATTAGATATCTGGCGCATACAAAACCCTGATTTAAGGGCCTTTTCTTGTCTATCAAAAGGAAAGCAATCTCTCTCCAGAATAGATCTATTCCTGGTTGCAGAAGCTATGATCGGGTTAGAATGGAAAGCAGACATCAGAGATATAACAATTTCCGATCATGCGGTGATCACTTTAGCACTTAATGTTCCTCGCATACAAATAAACAATAATCAAACTATTTTTTTCCCCAAATATTTATTGAACAATGTTAATTTTAAAAACTGGTTAAATATTCAATGGAAAGAATACGAAAGTCTTAACAAAGCTTATAAAGACAGACCTGAGATATACTGGGAAGCAGCGAAAACCGTTTTGAGAGGCCAAATTAAGGCATATATGTGCAAACTAAAAAAAAAACTAGACAACAAGAATTGCAATTAAGCAATCAAGTAAAAAACACGTATAGAGCATATATGAGGGATCGTAGAAATGGAAAATGGCAAAAATATATAGATGCCAAGACTACGAGAGATGTGTTTATTAAACAAAGAACTGCCCTAGAACTTCAGAAGCAAAAAACTCTATATGGCGGATTCGCTGGCAGATCTGCCAAATTTTTGGCCAGATTAACGAAAAAAACGCATCGGAACATAATAACGGCCATTAGATCTAACTCGCACAGGTTTACCAATAATTCAGATATTATCAACACTTTCTATGATTATTTCTCCAAACTTTATAGAGCCGAAGAATATCCAGTATCTAGACAGAAAGGTTTTTGGGATAGAATTGAGATCCCTAAAATCTCCCCAGAAATCCTGGCAGATCTTAATAAACCGGTTGAAGAAGATGAAATTTCTGAAGCAATTAAAATTGCTAAAACCAATAAGGCAGCGGGGCCAGATTGCCTCCCTATTGAATTCTATAGGATTCTACATCCCAACATTATTCCGTCCCTCAAGAAACTGTTTAACTTCTATTTTGTGGGAAATAATAAATGCTCTCCGTATTTTGCAGCCGCAGTAATATCTCTGATCCCCCAAAAAAATAAAGATTTAGATCTTCCAGAGTCATATAGGCCAATTTCCGTGTTAAATACGGATTATAAGTTATTAGCGTCTGTTTTAGCAAAAAGATTGAAACCATGTTTAGGGCTAATTATCCACGAAGACCAATCTGGTTTTATGGCTGGACGGAATCCCTCTAAAAATATGCAAAAGGTTTTGACACTTCTAGATTTCGTCTGGAATAGATTTAGAGCGACATGTCATAGAGACGTACCAGATTTAGCCTTATTAACATTGGACGCTGAAAAGGCGTTCGATCGTATCTCTTGGAAACATCTTTTCTTTACTTTAGAACAATTCGGTATCTCTGGACATATACATAAGTTTATTCAGTTAATATATTCTTCTCCTATCTCAACACTACTGATTAATGGTCAAATTTCAAAACGTATGACTTTACAACGAGGTACGCGACAGGGATGCCCTCTATCTCCATTGTTGTTCAATTTATCATTGGAACCACTTGCGATCTTGCTTCGACAACAATTGGATGGGATTCGTATCGGAGACCAGAGATTAGTATTGTTAATGTACGCGGATGATGTTCTTGTCTGAGTAATATTGACCGAAATCTTGCACTGTTACTAGAATCAATAGAATTATTCGGCTCTATTTCTGGATACAAAATCAACCTCGTTAAATCTGAACTATTATGGTTGAATAAAAGAGAACATTTTATTAGACATCCGTTTACTGAAACTTCTCAAATAACTTATCTCGGTATCAAATTAAGCGCTAATCCAGATGACTGGTATAACCTAAATTTTCGTAAATGTTTCTCAGACTGCAAAAGGAGTATGGAGGGTTGGATAAATCTACCCATCTCATTAATAGCTAGAGTTACACTTATAAAAACTATTATTTTTCCCAAAATATTTTATCTTATACAAAATATCCCAATACCTATATATAAGACAGACATAAATAATTACAATAAGGCTTGTTCTAAATTAATTTGGAGAGGCGCCAGACCACGTATTTCTGTTTCGCGTCTTATGCGTAACAAAGAAGCGGCTGGACTTTCTCTCCCCGATTTACAACTATATAGTTTGGCAGCACGCATAAAAATTGCGGTAGATTGGTTAACGAAACAAGATCAAGTTACGGCTAGGGCTTGGGAATCTGCTCTAGTAGCTCCATTTCGCTTAGATGCTAGTCTTCACTGTCCAATGACGGCGCTCCCATCATCAATTTTTGTTCTCAAAACATATAGATATATTATTTTAGCTTGGCAAAAAGCTTGCACTCTTGTAAAATGCGCGCCCTATGTTTCTAAGTACTTATCTATTACAGGTAACCCAAATTTTGCCCCTGGATTGTCAGACAAAACTTTTAAAAATTGGTTTCTTAAAGGATTATTATTTGTTACACAAATCCTAGACTCGGAGTATGTTCCATTAACTTTTACCGAGCTAATGCATCGGTTTGGACTTGAGAACAAAGATTTTTTTTTTTTTTTTTAATTTTTTATTTATATCCAACAATGTGTACAATCACAAGTATTTACATATCTGTGCTCCAAAACGTGCAGTACAGTATATTATCATGCGAAAAAAGAAAAAAGAAACAAAAAAAACAATCAATACATACTTCATGTAGCATTAACATTAAGAAGGATACACTGAAATAAACTCTTCTACTGTTCTACTGTCTGCTATCAATAATTTATCCTCTGTAGCATAGTTGTATACAATGTTGGGGTTTTTCAGAAAAAATTTACATATATAAGATAATACAAGAAACTAAAAGAAAAAAGAAAAAGAAGAAAAGGAAGGAAGAAAAAAAAGAAAAAAAAAGAAAAAAAAAAAAAAAAAGAAAAAAAGAGAAAGAAGAGAACCACCTCCGAGCCCGCAAGGCTCCATCTTAGAGACGGTAACTCAACACTTTATGGAATATCTCTAAAATTCCTTATCCATGATCCAGGGAATACTTGAAGCAGAACTAACTCAGCAAAGCTGATAGAAGAAACAAATGGAGACAAGATCCGCTGCTGAAGTTGCAATGAATAAGTCTTAATAATGGGTGCCCAATCTAGCAAAAATATCTTAATTTTTTTCTCCGTAGCTTGTGATAAATGAAAAGATTCAAATATAATTTGCGATTGTATTCCTTTAAGAATTACCCCTAGACTGGGGGGCTTCTTAGCAATCCAAGCTTTAAAAATATTATATCTAACAGTTAATATGATGGTATTCAAAATCCGAGTTTTGGAGTCAGACCTGGGATCAGATATCAGACAGATTATATCTTGCAGAGATAGCGAATAAGCCCCCTTATAGAGCCTATTAAACCAAAACTGGACTTTCTGCCATAATTGTTTTATTTTAGGGCAGTTCCATAACATATGAGTAAGATCTGCTACGCCGTATAGGCATCAGGGGCAATCAGCCTTCTTGAGAGGATAAAATTTCACTAACCTGGCGGGGGATAGATAGGATTTATTCAATAATTTAATATGGGATTCCTTCCAGTTTACCGGAATAGGATACTTAGCTACCAATTTGCAACTACCTGCAATCAGCTCTCGATTAATTGTAGGAATGGAGTTAGTCCATGAGTTAACCAGTTTATCGCTCAGCAGAGTACCCTGTTTGGTGAGCATTATGTCATAGATTAATGAAATTGAAGTGTTTCCAACTATGAATTTTTGAATAAAGATTTTGACCTCGGACCACTCAGACCTGATAGAAGAATACCAGCTCTGAGAGCTAATATAGTGACGGACCTGGAAATAAGCAAACCTGCTCCCTACACCTAATGAATATTTTGATAGAATGGTCTCCCATGGAAGAATCTGGCATTGATCATCCAATAGCTGAACGATATCCTTGAGACCTCTATCCTGCCATTCTACAAATACTTTTTGGTCTATTCCTGGCAGGAACCGCGGGTTAGCTCTTATGGGTAAGAAATCAGAGAAAAAAGGATTCAATGCCAATATAGCACAAAACTTCTGCCATGCGCATATCGGATTTTTAAAAGATTGTAATAAAAAGACTTCTCGCGGTAGTTCTTTTAAGGGACAATGTAGCAGAGCCTTCAAAGACCAAGGGTAAATCAATCTAGATTCGGACTCAAATGAAGTAACCCTATTCGTTTGAGCTATCCAGTCTATAGCTATTTTGAGCAAGGTTGCAATATTATAGTATCTAATATTAGGGAATGCTAACCCCACATTATCAAATTTTTGAGACAATTTTTCCAATGATATACGTGGTTTTTTGGCTTTCCAGATAAACTTGGAAAACCAAGAATTCAATCTATTTAGATCTTTATTTGTAAGAAATAAAGGAAGATTTTGTATAGGATAAAGAATCCGCGGGAAAATTATTGTTTTGATCAATTTAATAGATGCAGAGATAGATAAAGGGAGAGCCTTCCATAGCTCAAGATCTTCTTCGATCTTCTGAAGAAGCGGATCAATATTGGCTGAGTAACAGTATTTGGGATTTTTGTGAATCTCCAATCCCAGATATTTTATGGCCGGGACTGTACGAAACATTAAATTAGTTTGTCGATTAGCCTCCTTGCCTAGCCACATAAATTCACTTTTGTCCAGATTGGACTTATATCCAGCGAAGGAGCTAAACTCCTCCAGTATATTTACGACCTTAGGGATTGTATCTCTAGTATTCTGCAGACATATTAGAATGTCGTCCGCGTAGAGTAAAACTTTGAGATTTGGATCTAGACCTGATATTCCCGGTAGACTGTCTCTCAATCTGGTTGCCAGCGGCTCAAGAGCTATGTTAAACAAGAGGGGTGACAGAGGACAACCCTGTCTTGTCCCTCTTTCTAATATTATCTTAGGGGAGGGCGTCTGATTAACCAGCAGATAAGATTCTGGTTTCCAATGGATTTTCTGAATAAAATATAAGAAATTATCTGCAAAGCCAAATTTCTCTAGAGTTTTAAATAAATGAGTCCACGCTATACTGTCAAAAGCCTTGACTGCGTCCAAGGTAAGAACTGCATTATCATTTGAAATTTTTCTATCTTTGAACTGATCGCTATTCCAGCTAAAATCAACCAACGTGGTTAATCTCCTTATATTTTTAGTAGAATTTCGTGCGGCCATAAATCCGACCTGGTCGGGATGTATAAGTTTATCCAAACACCGTGTAAGTCTAGCAGCAACAATGGACATTAAAATTTTATAATCCGCGTTAAGAACGGAAATTGGCCTGTATGAGGCTGGATCTTCTGGGTTCTTCCCTTTTTTCAGAATTAATGATATATTTGCCGCTGCGAACTGACCTGAAATTGGTTGATTAGAGATATAGTAATAGTTAAACAGTTTCACTAAGACTGGGGTTATTTCCACCGCTAGACATCTATAGAACTCCGATGGAAACCCATCGGGGCCCGCAGCTTTATTCAATTTAGATACACTAATAGCTTTTAATATTTCCTCAGAAGTAATTGGGGCATTCAGGGCCTCTAATTCCTCTTGCTGTAACTGGGGAAGAATAACCTTATCCCAGAAATTTGCTAGATTGATAGGGTTGCTTTCCTGTTTAGAATATAGTTGTTTATAGTACTTAAAGAAAACTTCACATATCTCTTCTGTATTGGTGTATCTTTTATCGCCTTCCCTGATGCAGGAAATCAAATTCTTCTTTTTCCTTATTTTAATTAGTCTAGCTAAATTTTTTGCAGAGCTACCGTGGAAGCTTCTGAAATATAGATTGATTTTGGTCTCATCTTCTAGATGTTTTTGAGTTACCGATATATCCCTTTCCTTTCTTAGTGCTATATAATTATCCCAGTTCCTAATGGAGCGATCTCCATGATATTTTTTATAGGCATTTTTAACCTGATTAGTAAGTTGTAAGTCTCGTGCACGTTGTTTCTTGTTTTTAATATCCAGAAATGACATAATTTCACCGCGTAATACCGCTTTGGAAGCCTCCCAAAAGGTTTCAATCTTATGAAGATACGAGATATTACGGGTACTATAATCCTTCCACGCCTGTGTTAACCAATGACTATATCTAGGATTATTATAAAGATAACACGGATAAAAGAAAGCCCTGGGCCTTTTATATTTATTATTAACATGGGATTTCAAAGTTAAAGATATGATTGAGTGGTCCGAGGTCATGATCTCTCCAATTCCAGCCTCTAGTTTACAGATTGAAAGTGGTTCGGAGATTAGAAATAAATCTATCCTGGCAAATGTCCTGTGTGCTTTGGACTCACATGTAAAACCCAATGAATCCGGGTTAAGACTTCGCCAGATATCGGTAAGATGTAATTTATGACAAAACTTGATAAGATATTTAGAGCTTCTCCTATTCTCTGGAAGATTCTTGTCTGAAAATCTATCAATTTCTGGATACATAGCCAAGTTAAAATCTCCGCCTATTATAAGGTTCTCTTTTATGAAGGGAAACAATTTAACTTTAACAGTCTCCCAAAAGTCATAACAAAATTTATTTGGACCATAAACATTACAGAGAACATATTTAATTTTATTTATGATAATTTGGATTAAAATAAACCTCGCAGCTGTGTCTGTCTCCACCTGAATAACCTTATACTCCAACGCTTTGTTGATCAAAATTGCTACTCCACATTTTCTCCTGCTGGAAGAGGAAGCAATTACCTCTCCCACCCATTGTATCTTAAGTTTAGCGACTTCCTGCTCTGAGAGATGAGTCTCTTGGATAAAAGCAATATCTGGTTTTTGTTTAGCCAATAACTTGATAATCAACTTACGTTTCATAGGAGAGACGATCCCCCCTACATTCCAAGATAAAAATTTAATATCCATTACCGACTCTTAACTACTCAGGCAGGTAGAGATTCCTCTTGCGGGCCCAATGGGGAGAAAAAAGAAAAAAAAAAAAAAAGAAGAAGGAAAACACACCTAATAATAAAAACAAAAAAAACCTGGTTCTTTTTCATGGACACTTTCCCAATAAAACAAAACCAAACTTTAATACCTAATAAGCTCTTCATTTATCGGAGACCAGGTAGGAGCCTGGGATACCTAGATAATATATTATTGTTCATTTATAAATTTTTTGACTTCTCCCATCTCACGAAAGAGTTTTCTGGCACCATCCTGTTCTACAATTATACTGGCAGGATATACCATCCACGCATTATAGCCTTTATTAATGAGTTGTGAGCAGAGTGGTGCCATTTTCTTTCTCCTTAGAGAGGTTTCTACCGAATAATCTTGAAACAGTAAAATTTTATTGTTTCCAAACATAAGAGGTTCAATTCTTTTTTTAAATAACCTAAGAAAGTCCACCTTATCTTGATAATTCAAGATTCTAAAGATACACATTCTATTTGAGCGTGATCCCTCAGACTGGGTTTTTTTGTTCCTGTTCTATGAGCTCTCTCTATAACAATGGGGAGTCTCTGCTGGGGGAAGCCTAAGGCCAGAGGCAACGTAAAAGATGTAAAAGATTTTTATGCATATTTGCAAGTGAGACATTTCATATTTGAACTTAAGCAAAATTATGGATCGGATTGGTCTTCGGCAGAATTGCAAACTAGAATCAATAATTTTCAAAAGGGCTTCTATTCTATAGCTCCTTTCTATAATTTGTTTAACCAAGAATCATCGGTTGCTCAAAGAGAATATATAGCTGCGAAATGGAATAAATTTTTCCCTGAGATAAACCCCCAGGATATTGAGGACACTTTCAAAACAAGTGGAGAAGGCTGGGTGGTGACTACTTGGAGGGAGACACAGGTGAAATTATCTTTTATGACATACTTAACACCAGTTAGATTGGCGAATTGGTATAGGGTGAAGAATGTATGCCCTAAATGCTCATCCGTTAGGGCGGATTTAGTGCACTGTTTTTGGGCCTGCCCAAAGATTAATCAATTTTGGGCTAAAGTAGCTTATTGGATGCAGACCACACTGAAAATAGAGTATCAGCCACAGGCAACGGAAATATTTTTCTTGTTAAAATCGCAGACAATTCCACAGAATCGTAGATTAATTAATCTGATCATATTTTTGGGTCGTAATATGATATTAAAAGCGTGGAAAGCAAAAATTGCCCCTAATGTAAAGAAGCTTAAGAATGCGTTGACTGCGCATTTTTTACTTGAACAATGGAATCTTCGAGATTCCACAGAGAGAAAGTTAGAATTATTTTTTAACCATTGGAAAATATTTATTTTGTCATTCCCAGTGGAAACTCAAATCAGATTGATTAAACCTTTTAAGGATACAGAATACGTGCAATTACAAGTGTTGGCTTGTCATTTTCCCAGTGCATGGTGTAATAGTGGGGCAACATGATGTGGTAAGGGCATGGATAGGACAAGGTCGGAGTGGAGGGTTGGACGTCAGAGTGTCTTATATGTGTCTCATTTATTTATTTATTTATTTTTTATTTTTTATTTTTTTTATAAATTTTTTTTTTTATTTTTTTTTATTTATTTATTTTTTTTTTATTTTTTTTTAGGTAGCGCTTTGGAAACATGGTTAGTGGTAGGTCTGGATAGATAAATAACAGTTAGACATATCTGTTATGGATATGGGTACAATTAATTTAATAAGAGTTTAGTTTTAATTTTTAGGGATTTAGCCACAAAAGGTATAATTGTGGTATAGGGTTAGTAACAGAAATGCCTTTAGTTTGTTTGATTTTGGTGACATGACGGTTTTTGGAGTTAAATTAAATCGTAATAGAGATGTGGCATGATATTGCGACTGAGATTTTCACATTGTTTTGGAAAATGTAACCCATGTATCATGATGGTTTTTGTTTCATTTATATGTTTGTGGTTACTACCAGAATGTATATGTTCGTGTCTTGTTGAATAATAATAAAAATATATATAAAAAAAAATAAAAAAAAATCATACCACTCGTATCTGATCGGGATGATTGAAATCTGCCATACTTTAGGTGGTGGTGAGTTTCAGTAGCAGCAGTCTTAAGACTCTCTCGCAGCTTGATAAATGGAGCCCCATGTGTTTCACTCCAAAGATTCCTGGCTTATAACTGGAACCTTGGCATCTGATGAGAAGCCTGAAAAAGTAGCAAAAAAAGTTAAAGCTCAAACAAATGTCTTAGGGAAATGTTGCAAAAATTATTCTGTGACTATTTGAAGCTTAAATCACTTGTAAAGCACTATTGATAGCACAGGGCGCACTATCCATATCAGGGCACTGTGCTAAGAATAGCTCACATTCTTGTATTATAAGTGAACGGCAAAATGTATAGCACTAACAGTGCTGAGATCACAAGCCAACTTTTTTTTAGCAAGCCCTATACTTCCATTGGATAGTGCTAACAATGATCATATTTCAAATAGTGACATATGTTGTGTGTAAGCGCAATAGATAATAGCACTGAAAAACCTCAAGTAAAGTGTCAGGGCTAGAATAAAAGTATATTCAATGTAATATATATATGGTTTACTTTTTCATTAATGAAAATGTTTAAGCAGCAATTTAAAGGGATACTGTATATGACAAGGTGTTGAAAGGCTAAAAGGCACACAAATCCACACACATAATTATTTAAATATGTCATTTTATATTCATATCACTGGCACTTATTTGGGACAGCTGTGACATCCTGTTCACTTAAACAGGCATGTACCCACTTTATATTAGTGAAATTAATAGAAATATAGTTTATGTATTATATTATACTTTTCGTAATGAATCTGATCTCACAATTTCATCTGTCCAGAATTAAAAGATGGTACCCAACTCTTTATCCACTACAGTCTAAATCCAACCATAGTCAGCAGTATTAAAGATTAAGTTTAAACAGAATTAAATTTCACACATGATCACACTGATGGACACCATGTGAAAGTAATTAAAAAAATAAAAAATATCCTTACCCTATGTGCCACCTGTAAAAAATGCTGAATAGGTTGCATGGTTTCACCTGGTCCAATTATAAAGCTGGTTCTGGCCTCAAATAAAAGGGGTAATTCAGCACATGAGTATTAATTCCTGTGTTAAACAAATGATAATTTCTCATGCAAGCTCAGATTTTCTTTATAAAACTTCACACTGACAAACTTCAAAATAAAAGTAGAACCAGTCTAACTAAAGTATGGGCACCACTTGTATAATGGATGCTGTTTTTTTTTATTTAAATGCTAATGTTAGGTGTTTATATGGGTCATCAAGATACTATTATTATTTCTTACTTATTTATTTATAAAGTGATGCCAAATGTCATAGTATTGGCCTTTAGCAGATCAACCTTACCAGAACCAATAGAACGCCTGGGGCAATTGAATGTGTCTTCCCACACATATGAGCTACAGCCTAGATGACCATAGTAGTCCATATGACTCCTTTTTCATATTGGTCTTCAACTCTGTGTGTGTATATATATATATATATATATATATATATATATATATATATATATATATATATATAAAAATAACACTGCTATAACAAATAATTTAACATGATGATGGTAATAACAATATTAGTAATACTAATCATATGAGGGTTGATGCCTTAGCTTCTCAGACGCCTTAAAATTCTAATTTCAGTTGTAGTATTATTTTAAGAATGAGACCTTATTGTATAGGAGGAAATTAGAACCTGCTTGTTTAAGTTTTATCCAGGCCTAACACCCAGATATGTGAATACCAATTTTACATTTTTTTTGATCTTGAAATATGAGTCGCTGATGCTTTCATTCTGCATAAAAAAGCAGCAGTCTCGAGAGTTTGCAGCTTCTTGCATTTACTATTGTAAGAGATTTATCTGTGAACAAAGGCAATTCTGCAGAAGTGCACTAAAATGTCACCTCATCTAATGGTAGATTCATTGGCCTATGTTAGAGCTTAATTGAAGCACTGCATCATTCCTGTGTATGTTTCCATTATAATTAATCTGTTAAGTAATATACCTATAAAGTAGGAAGGCATACAACACAAACTTTAATGCTGAGAATGCATATATTTCCTGCAAGGCATATATATTGCTTCAGTTATAGTTTTTCTGGCTTTTGTCTTAAAGTCTAAATCTTTTTTTATTTTTTTTATTGTTTATTTTAGACCTTCTTGAAAACAGTAGAAGAATTGCTCCTGCTCCCTACCTGGAATGATATATCATTGGTGAGTTCTGATTTTTCTTTACTATTAAATAACAGCGCTCAGGTGATCCGGAAAAAGTGTTTTTACTTTTAAATAATTGTTTCATTGTAATTACAGAATGTGCTAAGTAGACGTGTGCATTTAGATTCTGACAAACCCCAAAAAATAAAAAATAAGCATTGTTTATTTACTTTTCTGTAGGTTTGAAAGGCTTAAAATGTACAGTTATTTACTATTCAATAGCAATCAGCATTGTCAGTTTTTAATCCTTGTGTCAACCAATGAGTATGTTTGGTTCACTTTTGTTTTTGACAATCCTGTTTTTTTTGAGCTGCTGCTGGCTTGTAGAAATATTACTAAGAAGTAGCTTCATTTAAGCTTTTGTCCATCTGCTCCTTTGCTGCCCTGAAGGCATTTTCCATAGGAAATAGTGGTGTAATGGATTTTCGTTAACACATTTTTAGCTACTCCATTGACAAATATAGAACAGAATGAAATATTTTTTATTTTTTTATTTCTTAGTGAGCAAATTTTTGGTCAGTGCACATTTCTAGAGCATATG
Source organism: Bombina bombina (assembly GCF_027579735.1). Lineage (NCBI taxonomy): Eukaryota > Metazoa > Chordata > Amphibia > Anura > Bombinatoridae > Bombina > Bombina bombina. The sequence continues at coordinate 389,815,544 of NC_069500.1, forward strand.
TTTGAATAGAGCATATCAATATTGAATAGAGCATATGTTTGTTATTTGTAATGTATCAAGAAATTCAGTATTGCTATTCAAGGGGTATAATAAATAAAGACATTGGGGCATATTTAACAATGTGCGAGCGGACATGATACGAGGTAGCGTATCATGTCCGCTGCACATCGATAAATGCCGACAGCATAGGCTGTCTGCATTTATCATTGCACCAGCAGTTCTTGTGAACTGCTGCTGCAATGCTGCCCCCTGCAGATTTGCAGCCGCTAGCAGGGGGTGTCAATCAACCCGATCGTATTCGATTGGGCTGATTCCTGTCTGCGGTCTCAGAGCAGGCAGACAAGTTTTGTTTCCGGGGAGCCTGAAGGCAACTTTTGTTTCTGGGGAGCCTGAAGGCCTCAAGGGGCCTCAAGCTTCATATGGAGCTTGATAAATATGCCCCATTGTAGGGAATGAAGACTGGAACAGAGTAATTTGAAGGCCCTGCTCCCTTGAGAATGTACAATCTACGTATAGAGAAATGTGTAACAAGCATTCTACCTTTGTCTAAGCTCCTCTGTGTCTTTTAAAGGACCAGTAAATACAGTAGATTTGCATAATCAACAAATGCAAAATAACAAGACAATGTAATAACACATGGGGGACGAATTATCAAGCTCCGCTTGATGTCCCTTGTTTCCGACGATCGGGTTGATTGACACCCCCTGCTAGCGGTCGATTGGCCGCAAATCTGTAGGGGGCTGTATTGCACAGGCAGTTCTGGTGAACTGCTTGTGCAATGATAAATGCAGACAGCGTATGCTGTCTGCATTTATCGATGTGCAGCGGATATGATACACTGCATCGTATCATGTCCGCTTGCACTTTGATAAATATGCCCCTTAGTCTAAACTTCAAATGAGTAGTAGATTTTTTTCTGACAAATTTCAAAGTTATGTCTATTATCACTCCCACTACATCATGTGACAGCCAGCAGCCAATCACAAATGCATATATTTATATTCTATGCATTCTTGCACATGCTCAGTAGGAGCTGGTGACTCAAAAAGTGTAAATATAAAAAGAGTGTACATATTTTGTTAATGAAAGTATATTGAAAAGCTGTTTAAAATTGCATGCTTTGTCTGAATAGTTTAATTTTGAATTGAGTGTCCCTTTAATTCTATCCAGCTCTTAAGTGTGTTTTGATAATACTGTTATGCCCAAAAATTGCAACACTTCATGTCTGATATGACTTTTTTCAGTCACTAAATATACCATTTAACACAATTAGCTAATTACATAGTGGAGGCTGAACTTGACAGTGAGCCCCGATCTCAATCATGATTGGTCAGTTATCAGAAGGTGGTGGTCCTTAGATGTGATTGTGCTTGTGAGGGTTGTATGAGGTCTTAAAGGGATAGTCTACACCAGAATTGTTATTGTTTAAAATTTTGGATAATCCCTTTATTAACCATTCTCCAGTTTTACATAACCTACATGGTTATATTAATATACTTTTTATCTCTGACCTTAAATCTAAGCCTCTGCAGACTGCCCCCTTATTTCATTTCTTTTGACAGACTTATTTCAGTTCTTTTGTCAGACTTGCATTTTAGTCAATCAGTGCTGACTCATAAATAACTCCACGGGAATGAGCATATTTTTTAATCTATATGGCACACATGACCTAGCGCTGACTAACTGTGAAAAACTGTAAAAATGAGGCGGGCTTCAAGGGCTTAGAAATTAGCATATGAGCCTACTTAGGTTTAGCTTTCAACAAAGAATACTGCTGAAAATTAAACGTCAAAATGGGAACATGTTGTAGCTCAATAATTATTATTAAATAGTTTTGAGCCATATTTATGGCATGGTATACTAAGTGTTATTAGATACTATTGTTTGAATTTTTATTATTAAAATTATTTGAATTGATTTATTAGGGTTTCTTGACCAGAAACTATTACTTGTTTATTAGGAAATAGATATAGCTGCTGATGTAAAATGTCAGCTTTGGAATACCTGTATTTTTACTTATCAACAAAGGTTTTCTAATGTATTTTTACTTATCAACAAAGGTTTTCTAATTTTAACATTTATTCTGAAAGGTGCAGTAATTTTGCTTGTTTTTGCTATAAAATATTTTATAATCCTGCAAATAGCCTGAATTTGATTCATTCTACACAGTGGTTGCTTAGATCCTACAAACATATATAAAGTATTATTTTATACTAAGCTACAGAAATGTTAAAATGTAAGATATTTCATTTTCTCCCATGTTAATGACAAAATGTGCAAAATAATGTTCAGTGTGATTACTGATTAGACACTTTTTAACTTTTGGTTGCCTGAGTGAAGCTTCTACTGAAATTATTTAATTAATTTATTTAATACCTAAAACATGCAAATTGTCTGCTTGTGCTGCTTTTTACACAGTGCTTGTTTAGATCCAAGCAAAATCTATTAAAATACGGCTAGATTTAGAGTTTTGTCGGTAACGACCCGCGTAGCTAACGCTGGCTTTTTTCTGGCCGCACCTTTAAAATAACTCTGGTATTGAGAGTCCACAGAATGGCTGCGTTAGGCTCCAAAAAAGGAGCGTAGAGCATATTTAACGCAACTTCAACTCTCGATACCAGAGTTGCTTACGGACGCGGCCAGCCTCAAAAACGTGCTTGTGCACGATTCCCCCATAGAAAACAATGGGGCTGTTTGAGCTGAAAAAAAACCTAACACCTGCAAAAAAGCCGCGTTCAGCTCCTAACGCAGCCCCATTGTTTGCTATGGGGAAACACTTCCTACGTCTGCACCTAACACTCTAACATGTACCCCGAGTCTAAACACCCCTAACCTTACACTTATTAACCCCTAATCTGCCGAGCGGACCGCACCGCTATTATAATAAAGTTATTAAACCCTAAAGCTAAGTCTAACCCTAACACTAACACCCCCCTAAGTTAAATATAATTTAAATCTAACGAAATTAATTAACTCTTATTAAATAAATTATTCCTATTTAAAGCTAAATACTTACCTGTAAAATAAATCCTAATATAGCTACAATATAAATTATAATTATATTATAGCTATTTTAGGATTAATATTTATTTTACAGGTAACTTTGTATTTATTTTAGCCAAGTACAATAGCTATTAAATAGTTAAGAACTATTTCATAGCTAAAATAGTTAAAATAATTACAAAATTACCTGTAAAATAAATCCTAACCTAACACTACACTATCAATAAATTAATTAAATAAAATACCTACAATTGCCTACAATTAAACCTAACACTACACTATCAATACATTAATTAAATACAATATCTACAAATAAATACAATTAAATAAACTAACTAAAGTACAAAAAATAAAAAAGAACTAAGTTACAAAAAATAAAAAAATATTTACAAACATAAGAAAAATATTACAACAATTTTAAACTAATTACACCTACTCTAAGCCCCCTAATAACATCTATGCATTCAGAACAAAACTATAAACAACATGTTCCTTTCTTTTTAAGCTAACACCTGTGTATTATGATGCAGATAAAGCTAATTTACTAAAGCCGTATTATATAAATATAGTTATCACTATAGTCACAGCTTAAGTAGTGCTTTCTGTCTCTCTGTATAATTTAAAGTGCTAAACCTTGAATCTGCATGGTGTGGAGTGCAGCACTGAAATTGTGTGGTCCTGATGTGATGCTCTGGCTGACTGCGTGTATGTGGCATCCAGCAGCAAAGCCAGAGGTTAGGATGGTGAGCCAGTAGGAGGAGGCTGGAGGATGAGAGCAACTGCCTGTCTGTCAGCTCAGTACTGCTCCTTCTGTGTATGTTTATATAATATCTCAGCACTCTGGCTTTGATACTAGCTAGTGCCTCCCCAGCCACTTACCTCACCACCCATCCCTGTGTTTTACGTCCTTTTAAATTCAATGGGGGAAATATACTTGTGGTTTTGTATATGGTTGCTAGCTGGGAAGTGCATTGGTAAACCCTTTAGTGCCTGCGTTTTAAAGTGGTGAGGGGCAACCAGGGGTTATATATGGTGGAGTAATGAGGTTAGGGAGTCTGGGACAGGTAGGGTTAATTGTGGTGAAGGGTTTAATGATGTTAAAGGGACATGAGACCCACAATTATTCTTTCATGATTCAGAAAGAGAATACACTTTTAAACAACATTACAATTTACTTATATGATCTAATTTGCTGCATTCTCTAGATATCCTTTGTTGAAGAAATAGCAATGCACATGGGTGAGCCAATCACATGAGGCATATATGTGCAGCCACCAATCAGCAGCTACTAAGCCTATTTAGATATGTTTTTCAACAGAGGATATCTTTCTTAATCATGAAAGAAAAAAATGTGAGTTTCATGTCCCTTTAAGGATACATACTATTAGAGGGCTGGGGTTAATAGCAATTATTGTTAACTTTGATAGAGACAAATAATGTTTATTTTATTGGGGAGTCTAGGGATGTCTTTGATATAGGGAAAATTAAAACTAGATGAAATAACTCTCAGTATTGAAAGATGAATGATATACGGCTAGATTACGAGTTTTGTCGGTAAAAACTTGCGTTGCTAACAAGCCTTTTTTTCCAGTGCTCACTTTAAACAACGCTGGTATTACAAGTTTTCTGAATGGCTGCGTTAGCCTCAGAAAAGTGAGCATTGAGCAAATTTAGCGCCACTTCTCACTGTAATACCAGCGTTGCTTACGGTAGCGGTAAGCTGGCTAAAACGTGCTTGTGCACGATTTCCATGTAGGAAACAATGGGGCTGAGATGGCTGAAAAAAAACCTAACACCTGCAAAAAAGCAGCGTTCAGCTCCTAACGCAGCCCCATTGTTTCCTATGGGAAAATACTTTCTAAGTCTACACCTAACACCCTAACATGAACCCCGAGTCTAAACACCCCTAACCTTACACTTATTAACCCCTAATCTGCCGCCCCCGACATCCTCGCCACCTGCATTATATTATTAACCCCTAATCTGCCGCTCCGGACACCGCCGCCACCTACATTATACCTATGAACCCCTAATCTGCTGCCCGTAACATCGCTGACACCTACATTATATTTATTAACCCCTAATCTGCCGTCCCCAACGTCGCCGCTACTATAGTAAATGTATTAACCCCTAAATCTAAGGCTAACCCTAACCCTAACAAACCCCTAACAAATCTATTTTTAATAAATCTAAATAAAATTACTATAATTAAATAAATTATTCCTATTTAAAACTAAATACTTACCTATAAAATAAACCCTAATATAGCTACAATATAATTAATAGTTACATTGTAGCTATCTCAGGGTTTATTTTTATTTTACAGGCAACTTTGTATTTATTTTAACAAGGCACAATAGTTATTAAATAGTTATTAACTATTTAATAACTACCTAGATAAAATAAATACAAATATACCTGTAAAATAAACCCTAACCTAAGTTACAATTACACCTAACACTACTCTATAATTAAATTAATTACCTAAACTACCTACAATTAAATACAATTAAATTAAATTAAATAAACTAAATTACAAAAAACAAACACTAAATTACAGAAAATAAAAAAGAAATTACAATATTTTAAACTAATTACACCTAATCTAATCCCCCTAATAAAATAAAAAAGCCCCCCAAAATAATAAAATTCCCTACCCTACACTAAATTACAAATAGCCCTTAAAAGGGCTTTTTGTGGGGCATTGCCCCAAAGTAATCAGCTCTTTTACGTGTAAAAAAAAAAATACAATACCCCCCCACATTAAAACCCACCACCCACCCAATCCCCCCTTAAAAAAACCTAACACTAACCCCCTGAAAATCACCCTACCTTGAGCCGTCTTCACCCAGCTGGGCCGAAGTCTTCATCCAATCCGGCAAGAAGAGGTCCTCCAGAGGGTCCGAAGTCTTCATCCTATCCAGGCAGAAGAGGACATCCAGACCAGAAGAAATCTTCATTAAAGCGGCATCTTCGTTCTTCATCCTTCCGGAGCGGAGCGGCACCATCTTGAAGACCTCCGACGTGGAACATCCTCCTTGACCGACGACTGTACGACGAATGACGGTTCCTTTAAATGACGTCATCCAAGATGGCGTCCCTCGAATTCCGATTGGCTGATAGGATTCTATCAGCCAATCGGAATTAAGGTAGGAAAAATCCGATTGGCTGATTTAATCAGCCAATCGGATTGAAGTTCAATCCGATTGGCTGATCCAATCAGCCAATCGGATTGAAGTTCAATCCCATTGGCTGATCCAATCGGATTGAAGTTCAATCCCATTGGCTGATCCAATCAGCCAATCGGATTGAAGTTCAATCCCATTGGCTGATCCAATCAGCCAATCGGATTGATCTCGCATTCTATTGGCTGTTCCGATCAGTCAATAGAATGCAAGGTCAATCCGATTGGCTGATTGGATCAGCCAATCTGATTTTTCCTACCTTAATTCAGATCGGTTGATAGAATCCTATCAGCCAATCGGAATTCGAGGGACGCCATCTTGGATGAAATCATTTAAAGGAACCGTCATTCGTCGTCTAGTCGTCGGTCAAGGAGGAAGTTCAGCTTCGGAGGTCTTCAAGATGGTGCCGCTCTGGAAGGATGAAGAAAGAAGATGCCACTTGGATGAAGATTTCTTCCGGTCTGGATGTCCTCTTCTGCCCGGATAGGATGAAGACTTCGGACCCTCTGGAGGACCTCTTCTTGACGGATTGGATGAGGACTTCGGCCCGGCTGGGTGAAGACGGCTAAAGGTAGGGTGATCTTCAGGGGGTTAGTGTTAGGTTTTTTTAAGGGGGGATTGGGTGGGTTTTAGAGTAGGGGTATGTGGGTGGTGGGTTTTAATGTTGGGGGTATTGTATTTTATTGTATTTTTTTTTTACAGGTAAAAGAGCTGATTACTTTGGGGCAAAGCCCGGCAAAAAGCCCTTTTAAGGGCTGGTAAAAGAGCTGATTACTTTGGGGCAATGCCCCGCAAAAGGCCCTTTTAAGGGCTATTTGTAATTTAGTGTAGGGTAGGGAATTTTATTATTTTGGGGAGCTTTTTTATTTTATTAGGGGGATTAGATTAGGTGTAATTAGTTTAAAATATTGTAATTTCTTTTTTATTTTCTGTAATTTAGTGTTTGTTTTTTGTAATTTAGTTTATTTAATTTAATTGTATTTAATTGTAGGTAGTTTAGGTAATTAATTTAATTATAGAGTAGTGTTAGGTGTAATTGTAACTTAGGTTAGGGTTTATTTTACAGGTATATTTGTATTTATTTTATCTAGGTAGTTATTAAATAGTTAATAACTATTTAATAACTATTGTGCCTAGTTAAAATAAATACAAAGTTGCCTGTAAAATAAAAATAAATCCTAAAATAGCTACAATGTAACTATTAGTTATATTGTAGCTAGCTTAGGGTTTATTTTATAGGTAAGTATTTAGTTTTAAATAGGAATAATTTATTTAATTATAGTAATTTTATTTAGATTTATTAAAATAGATTTAAGTTAGGGGGGTGTTAGGGTTAGGGTTAGACTTAGGTTTAGGGGTTAATACATTTAAAGGGACACTGTACCCAAATTTTTTCTTTCGTGATTCAGATAGAGCATGACATTTTAAGCAACTTTCTAATTTACTCCTATTATCAAATTTTCTTCATTCTCTTGGAATCTTTATTTGAAATGCAAGAATGTAAGTTTAGATGCCGGCCCATTTTTGGTGAACAACCTAGGTTGTCCTTGCTGATTGGTGGATAAATTCATCCACCAATCAAAAACTGCTGTCCAGAGTTCTGAACCAAGAAAAAAGCTTAGATGCCTTCTTTTTTATATAAAGATAGCAAGAGAATGAAGAAAAATTGATAATATGAGTAAATTAGAAAGTTGCTTAAAATTGCATGCTCTATCTGAATCACAAAAGAAACATTTTTGGTTCAGTGTCCCTTTAATATAGTAGCGGCAACGTTGGGGGCGGCAGATTAGGGGTAAATAATTGTAGGTAGGGACGGCAGATTAGGGGTTAATAACAAATTTTATAGTGTTTGTGAGGCAGGAGTGCAGCGGTTTAGGGGTTAATACATTTATTATAGTGACGGCGATGTCCGGTCGGCAGATTAGGGGTTAATAATTGTAGGTAGGTGGCGGCGACGTTGGGGGCGGCAGATTAGGGGTTAATAAATATAATGTAGGTGTCGGCGATGTTATGGGCAGCAGATTAGGGGTTCATAGGTATAATGTAGGTGGCGGCGATGTCCGGTCGGCAGATTAGGGGTTAACATTTTTTATTTTAGTGTCTGCGATGTGGGGGGGGGGGGCCTCGGTTTAGGGGTTAATAGGTAGTTTATGGGTGTTAGTGTACTTTGTTGCACTTTAGTTAAAAGCTTTATGTTCCGGCGTTAGCCCATAAAACTCTTAACTACTGACTTTTAAATGCGGTAGAAGTCTTGGAGGTAGAGGCTGTAATGATCACTTCTTCCAAGACTTGTAATACCGGCATTAGGAAAATCCCATTAAAAAGATAGGATACGCAATTGACGTAAGGGGATTTGCGGTATGGAAAAGTCGCGGAAGAAAAGTGAGCGGTACACCTGTACCTGCCAAACTTGTAATACCAGCGGGCGTTAAAAAGCAGCGTTAGGACCCCTTAACACTACTTTTTAAGGCTAACGCCAAACTCGTAATTTAGCCGATAGTTTTTAAAAGCTGCCCCTGCTGCTTATAGAGAATGTTGCCACTGCTTTTATTTCTAAAACTCACAATTAAAAAAGGGACATCAAGAGTACAGTATGGCAGCAGTATGGTGTCAATAGTGACAGGATTGAGTCGTAATGCATAAAATGCCTTTAGTCCTTTGGATGTCTGATATCTTGTTGTTTTGTCTTGTAATTTTGTCTTGCTAAAACAATGTTTTTTCTGTTGCGTGATAGATTGCAATAAGGGTGTATGTTGTTTGAATGCTCAATATTGTATGTTTTATCTTGACTATGCATTACATTAGGAAAGTAGCTTAAATTAGCTTCATATACTGATTAGAATGGTGCAGAACTTAATGCATCTTATGGGCCCTGTATTAAAAATCAGTTGGACTGGAATCTATTCTAAATTATTCTAAATTAAGACAATCAACTGGACTGGAATCTATTCTAAATTATTCTCTAATAATTCATTGACCCTCATGCCAGTGTTTCTCAACACCATTCAAGTACCCCTAACAGGCCATATTTTCGTGAGATTTTAACTAGAGTATAGGAGAAATAACAAGCTGATCAGTAACCATGGTTACTGACTAGCTCTTACCCATTGGCTGATTATTGCTCCTGTGCTATAGTAATGATCAAATGAAAATCTGGCCTATTACAGGTACTTGAGGACTGGAGTTCAGAAACACTGCTTTATGCAATTTTATAAAGTTCAATATCTTTTAATTTAGCCAAATTATTATCTTAATTAACTTAATAATACAGTGGTTCTCAAACTTTTGCAGACTATACTGGCATACTGGCAATGCAGATTTCTCTCACGACACACCTGTTTTCTGTATACTAGGGTTTTGGGTAATTAACCTTAAATTTGTAATATTTTACAGTTTAGTCAAGGTTGACATTAAGTACACAAAAAGTCACCACTTATGATTGGTTGATGGATGTTTAAATAGCTTGTCAACAATGTAAGTGATACAGCCGATGAAGCTCTGTGCCAGCCCTATGAGAGAAGAGAATTGCCCTGTATCTGCCTGCAGCTGCAGGGTTGGCTCCAAGGGGGGGGGCATTGGGGGGCAATGCAGACACAAATGGAATGCTGTGCCCCTTTAAAAAATATTGATATGATCATACGCTTTAAAAATAATAAATAAAATAATGAATTGTTATGTAATGCTGCATGCTGGGGTCGGAGTTAGCTGCCAAACTGTGAGGTCGCATCAGGCATCTGCAAGGAGCTCCATGTCTTAACCTCTTATTTGGAATTGGAAGTTAATTAGAGACTTTTTGGACTTTAACGCTATTAATTTTACCTAACTATCGTGAGTTACTCATTTTCTTAAACAAAAGACCATGATAAGAATATGATTGTATCATATAAATATAAGTCTATAAATTGCTACCGGCTTCTATCGACGCTTCAAAAGTGCACTGTGATCTTAGGCTGGGCCTTAGATAACAGTGCACTTTTGAGGCGTCGATAGAAGACGGTAGCCATTTATAGACTTATATTTATATGATGCAATCATATTCTTATAGGTTATAGGTTCACAGTGCATAGGTTGTATTAAGTACCCTGATATCCATTAGTGATTGTGAAACAGGTATAGCTAAATCTAATCTACAAAATTACCAGTACCTGAAAACCTAGTATCCTCACTGCTATTGCAAACAAAGGGGTTCATTGAATTGGGGGTTTGGGGTGCATGGCTGTTTAGGGGACATGATTGAGATTTGAGAATGAGTTTAAGGGTTTTGGATCATGGTGATTAAGGGGTGAATTGTTTTTAAGGAGCTATTGCACTGGGGGTCTCAGGTTTAATGGCTCTGTTTTAGTGCACGGCATAGGATTTAGACTTTATTTTTTTACCTAGTGGTTTAGCACATATTCTCCAAATGTTAATAGTGGGGATAAGCCAGCCAGAAGCTACACTTCCCTGCAGAATATGTAGGTCTGCTCTTATTTTGACTCTCATACATGCTTTGTAAATGCGTACCCCCCTGTGAAAAAAAATGCCCCCCACATTTCATTCATTCTGGAGCCGACCCTGTGCAGCTGTAATATTGGTTGCTGGCATCACGTGGACCAAGGAACTGTTAGGCAAAGGGCTATGCTGTAATAGAGTGTTAAAGGCAAGGATTACTCTTTTAAACCTGGCGAAGTTACAAAGGGTCATAACCTTGGATAGTAGTCCTTGAATCCTCTGGGCTACCATTGGTATTAAGGTCATTTTGGATAGGTATTGCCAGTACACTATTATTGTCTTGACAGAGCGTGGTATAACCACTAAGTGCCTGGCGCTGCAGTAATTTGCCTGACTAATTACCACTGGACACCGAGCCTATTTGTACACATTAAGCGCTTGGTGGGTTACGCTTGTATATTTGTGTTACCGAATGCTGCCTGGATGTTTTGTGCATGTTTTGCTTTATTGTCAGAGTGCTCAGTGTATAACATAAGCATAATACTGTCTTAACATATGTGTGAACCAATTTCAGCTAATAAAATATTGCTGACCAATATCACCAGCTGAGTTTGAAAACAGTTTTTCTAATTATTAGCAGTGCTTTTTTGTCACGCTTTGAGTTCCTAGGAGCTTCTTTTCTTTTTACTCCTGTTAAATATTCATTGTGACTGTAAGCACACTATAGTTTTAAAATATAACTGTGTGCACAAATTGTTTTACATTTTTCTATAAATAATAGGATGGTGAAGGTTTTATACAAATATAATTGTATACATAGGCAACAATATACTTCAATATTTACAATAAATATTTAGTGACATACCTCTGGCTCAGTTTCATGAAATGCTAGTGTGCCACAGCACACGGCTTGTGAAACTCTGGCGTAGTATGTCTTACATACGTATAATCTCAGCTCTTAGTTCTTACTGATAATTCAATTGTGTTCAAAAGGGAACATGAAGTAATGGAAAAATATGCTGAAAGTGCTAAGAGCTTTAATGTGTTTGTTTTAAAGTAGAAATTCAACATCACTTCATTTAAATGTGTGGGAAAGGGCTACATCCTCACAGAGTGGGATGCTGGAAATGCCTCCCTGTCAGAATTTTAACTTTTGTTTTCCAACAAGAAAATAGCAGCAAAGAAAGGTTATAATCATTTCCCACGGGTTATATTGGGGCAGAGATAAAAATCTATAACCAGACTTTCTCCAGTTAACAGATCTGAATTAGTAATTTATTTATCAACATGAGGCCTTAACAGATAATCATTGTTACCTTAAAATAAATACAGGGTTCTATTTACCTGTATGTATTTACTGTATGTCAGCTCTTTATTTGGCCCATGACCAAAAGGAGTGTGGGTGAGTTTAATTTTGACACTTTGCCAGCCTATCAACAATCCTATTTGTTAAACTTGATTAACCAATCAGTGTTACTAAAAAAAGAGGAGGACCTTTTTAGAAGACCCAAAGAATGATCAGCAAGAAGAAGAAGATATGGTGCTATGGGCGAGAAGAGGTTGAACACCTAGCATTCTTGGGGTAACTGTGTTACTCATGGATAGGTTTAAATGTGTAATAGGAAGTAAGTGGCCTTTACTTAGAGTTAATGCAGGTAATATCTTATTTTGATCATTCAAATTGCCTTTATTTGGATATCTGCTGCAGCTACATTGTGTACCACTGATTTGACCACGTCACTATAAGGATTATCTTGATTTTTACATAATATCCTAACAAATAAATCAAGCTGCAAATAATCTTGACATTGACAAGAAGAGGAGTGTTAAAAGGACTACAGGATGACTAACATTGTGGTATATTAATATGGGAAACAAATTTGAGATATAAACAGGGTTCACAATTTCAAGTCATAAGTTACTAGCCAGGCCAAAATGTTACTCGCCACTGATCCCACCGTCACCTGCCCACACCACATACACAACCCCACCCCCTCTTTACATATATTTAGCCATCGTGAAATACCCTATTGTGCAATAATTTGTGATATTTGTTATTTTAAATCATAACTAATTAAGTAATTAAAATACAATTATTAAAAGTATATACATTTTCTGTCCATTTGGCAGTGCATAGACGGCACTTATCTCCCTCTCACATGATGCAAAGTTGTGTAAGCTAGGGCAGGTTCAATCTGATGCAGCAGGGATATGGAACAAATCTCTTTTGTGTCCAATTTGCTTTTTTACATTGGTAGTAACCAGGAAGGTGGCCTTTAGCTTGATAAAGGAGACGATCATTTGAAATAGCTGATGATGCCCATGGAAACTGCTACCTATGCTAATCTTGTCAATACTGCAGTATTTGCTATAGAAAAGCTATGTGATCAATAGGTAGTGACAATAGGGGTAGAAGAAAAAGTGTCCCTATAGTTACTTTGAATACAAAAAACATATAAGCTGCTTGCCTGATTGCATTTTCCCTTTAATGGAGTTATGTTCTAAAAATTAATTGTTCTATGGGTACAGAACATTTCTTATTTCCCCACAATATTTCTTTAAATTAATGTTTTAAACACATTCCCCTACTTTGCAACCGGACTAGGTTATCTGAAAGCAAAAATCTCTGAAAAGCCCTCAAAATCTCTTACGCCTAGATTACGAGTTTGGCGTTAGCCTTAAAAAGCAGTGTTGTGAGGTCCCAACGCTGCTTTTTACCTAACACTGGAATTACGAGTCTGACAGGTACAGGTGTACCGCTCACTTTTCTTCTGTGACTCGAGGCTACCACAAATCCCCTTACGTCAATTGCGTATCCTATCTTTTTAATGGGATTTGCCTAACGCCAGTATTAACAAGTCTTGGAAGAAGTGAGCGGTAGACCCTCTCCTGTCAAGACTCTTACCGCATTTAAAAGTCAGTAGTTAAGAGTTTTATGGGCTCTAAAGTGCTCAAAAGTACAATAACACCCATAAACTACCTATTATCCCCTAAACCGAGGCCCCCCCCACATCGCAAACACTAAAATAAAAAAATGTAACCCCCAATCTGCCGACCGGACATCGCCGCCACCTACATTATACCTATGAACCCCTAATCTGCTGCCCCTAACATCGCCGACACCTACATTATATTTATTAACCCCTAATCTGCCGCCCCCAACGTCGCCGCCACCTACCTACAATTATTAACCCCTAATCTGCTGACCGGACATTGCCGCCACTTTAATAAATGTATTAACCCCTAAACCGCCGCACTCCCGCCTCGCAAACACTATTTAAATTTTATTAACCCCTAATCTGCCACCCCCCAGCGTCGCCGCCACCTACCTACATTTATTAACCCCTAATCTTCCGACCCCAATGTCACCGCTACTATAATAAATTTATTAACCCCTAAACCTAAGTCTAACCCTAAGTCTGACCCCCAATTTAAATATAATTTAAATTAAACAAAATTAATTTAACATAATTAAATAAATTAATCCTATTTAAAACTAAATACTTACCTGTAAAATAAACCCTAAACTAGCTACAATATAACTAATAGTTACATTGTAGCTAGCTTAGGGTTCATATTTATTTTGCAGGTAAGTTTGTATTTATTTTAACTAGGTACAATAGTTATTAAATAGTTATTAACTATTTAATAACTACCTAGCTAAAATAAGTACAAAATTACCTGTAAAATAAATCCTAACCTAAATTACAATTATACCTAACACTACACTATAATTAAACTAATTACCTAAACTACCTACAATTAATTACAATTAAATTAAATAAACTAAATTACGGAAAAAAACCCACTAAATTACAGAAAATAAAAAAAGAATTTTAAACTAATTACACCTAATCTAATCCCGATAATAAAATAAAAAAGCCCCCCAAAATAAAAAAAAATCCCTACCCTATACTAAAATACAAATAGCCCTTAAAAGGGTCTTTTGCGGGGCATTGCCCCAAAGTAATCAGCTCTTTTACCTGTAAAAAAAAATACAATACCCCCCAACATTACAACCCACCACCCACACACCCCTACTCTAAAACCCACCCAATCCCCCCTTAAAAAAACCTAACACTACCCCCCTGAAGATCTCCCTACCTTGAGCCGTCTTCACCCAGCCGGGCACAAGTGGTCCTCCAGAGGGTCCAAAGTCTTCATCCGATTGGGGCAGAAGAGGACATCCAGACCGGCAGAAGTCTTCATCCAGGCGGCATCTTTTATCTTCATCCTTCTGGAGCCGAGCGGGTCCATCTTCAATCCAGCCGACGCAGAGCATCCTCTTCAAACAAAGTCCTAACGAAGAATGAAGGTTCCTTTTAAATGACATCATCCAAGATGGCGTCCCTTGAATGCCGAATGGCTGATAGAATCCTATCAGCCAATCGGAATTAAGGTAGGAAAAATCCTATTGGCTGATGCTATCAGCCAATAGGATTGACCTTGCATTCTATTGGACGATTGGAACAGCCAATAGAATGCGAGGTCAATCCTATTGGTTGATTACATCAGCCAATAGGATTTTTCCTACCTTAATTCCGATTGGCTTATAGGATTCTATAAGCCAATCGGAATTCAAGGGACGCCATCTTGGATGACGTCATTTAAAGGAACCTTCATTCTTCGTTAGGACTTCGTTTGAAGAGGATGCTCCGCGTCGGCTGGATTGAAGATGGACCCGCTCCGCTCCGGAAGGATGAAGATAGAAGATGCTGCCTGGATGAAGATTTCTACCGTCTGGTGGACCTCTTCTGCCCCGATCGGATGAAGACTTCGGACCCTCTGGAGGACTACTTGTGCCCGGCTGGGTGAAGACGGCTCAAGGTAGGGTGATCTTCAGGGGGTCAGTGTTAGGTTTTTTTAAGGGGGGGATTGGATGGGTTTTTGAGTAGGGGTGTGTGGGTGGTGGGTTGTAATGTTGGGGGGGTATTGTATTTCTTTTTTACAGGTAAAAGAGCTGATTACTTTGGGGCAATGCCCCGCAAAAGGCCCTTTAAGAGGGCTATTTGTAATTTAGTATAGGGTATGGAATTTTTTTATTTTTGGGGGCTTTTTTATTTTATTAGGGGGATTAGATTAGGTGTAATTAGTTTACAATTCTTGTAATTCTTTTTTATTTTCTGTAATTTAGTGTTTTTTTCCGTAATTTAGTTTAATTTAATTGTAATTAATTGTAGGTAGTTTAGGTAATTAGTTTAATTATAGTGTAGTGTTAGGTGTAATTGTAACTTAGGTTAGGATTTATTTTACAGGTAATTTTTTACTTATTTTAGCTAGGTAGTTATTAAATAGTTAATAACTATTTAATAACTATTGTACCTAGTTAAAATAAATACAAACTTACCTGTAAAATAAAAATAAAACCTAAGCTAGATATAATGTAACTATTAGTTATATTGTAGCTAGCTTAGGGTTTATTTTATAGGTAAGTATTTAGTTTTAAATAGAATTAATTAATTTAATTATGCTAAATTATTTTAGTTTAATTTAAATTATATTTAAGTTGGGGGGTTAGACTTAGGGTTAGACTTAGGTTTAGGGTTTAATAAATTTATTATAGTAGTGGCGACGTTGGGGTCGGCAGATTAGGGGTTAATTATTGTAGGTAGGTGGCGGGGACGTTGGGGGCAGCAGATCAGGGGTTAATAAATATAATGTAGGTGTCGTCAATGTTAGGGACAGCAGATTAGGGGTTCATAGGTATAATGTAGGTGGCGGCGATGTCCGGAGTGGCAGATTAGGGGTTAATAATTATAATGTAGGTGTCAGCTATAGCGGGGGTGGCAGATTAGGGGTTAATAAGTGTAATATTAGGGGTGTTTAGACTCGGGGTTCATGTTAGGGTGTTAGGTGCAGACATAAAATGTATTTCCCCATAGGAATCAATGGGGCTGCGTTAGGAGCTGAATGCTGCTTTTTTGCAGGTGTTAGGTTTTTTCACCCAACTCAGCCCCATTGTTTCCTATGAGGAAATCGTGCACGAGCACATTTAGCCAGTTCACCACTACCATAAGCAACGCTGGTATTACAGTGAGATATGGAGCTAAATTTTGCTCAACACTCACTTTTCTGAGGCTAACGCCGGCTTGCAGAAAACTCGTAATACCAGCGTTGGCTTAAGTGAGCGGTAAGAAAAAAAGGAGCGTTAGCCCCGCAAGCCTTACCGACAAAAACTCGTAATCTAGCCGTTAATGTTTTGTTGCTTTAACATTCACTCACTACTACTTCCGCTACTTGCCACAATTCAATTTCTACTCACCATTGGCTAGTGGGCGATTGAAAATGTTGAGCTCTGATATAAATATTTAAAGAAAAATAAAAGTTATGACAAAAAGCTAAAGAAAATGAATGTATGATAAAAATTCACAGAGTAGACAGCCATGACAACAGTATAATGAAATTACACATCTGTGATTAATTCTGTAAGTTGGTATACTAGTTTATCTTTATATTTAAAACAAATATGGCTTCATTTTCATTATTTACAATTGAACGAACAGTAAAATCAAAATTAAATTATTCAGATAGAGCATACAATTTTACACAACCTTCCAATTTACTTCTAGCATATACTTACTTTGTTCTCAAGGCTGAGAGGAACTTAGGAGCATGTATGCGTCTTTAGCATTCTATGACAGCAATTATGTATAACATTGCTATAAACATTGTTGCCCTCACTACTGCCAAGTGGCTCAAGACATGTGCACGCTCATTAGCTCACCTAGGATTACTCTTTAAGAAAGGATACCAAGAGAACGAGGCAAAATTGGTAAACATAAATAAACTGGAAAGTTGTTTAAAAGCTAATGTTCTAACCAAACTATTTAGGATTAATTTTGACTTTACTGTTCCTTTTAGATACCTAACCCAAAATTGCAAATGACTTAGACAGGTACATATGACAAATATAGATTCACATTGATTAAATGTCGCTTCAGCTATTTCTACAGAACATGTTTAGTGAAAGGCTGCATTTAAGGCACTAATGTTAGAGTGATTTATTGGTTTTAAATTATCTTAGCAAACACTCCTACGTGCACGTCAAGTTCTGTTAGAGATTGAGAAAATGGAATGAATTTCCTTGATTATGAAAGCCCAAAGTAATATGTTACACATTTTTTTTTTAAAAAGTGACTCATTTCTTTGATAACAAGCAAACAATGAGGTATTTAGTATGAAAGCAGAATACCATAGTTTCTGACAGGACCAATCAACAATGAATGGTCTCAATCTAGCATCTCATGAACTTGAGCATTAACAAAAAATAGAATGCAATAATCAGCAATTGCTATGCTAAATTTTATCTCAATTCTATTATTTCAAAAACCATTTAAATATTTTTTACTAAACTGCATCTAAAGAGCAGAGGTGTATTTTAGAACTTTTTTTATGAAGCCTACGGCAGAGAAAGCTGAATCTTATTATAGTTTTGATTGTCAAAAAACGTCAAACGCCAATGAAGATGCTGGGTCTGTACTAGATCTCTATTAAGTGAAGCTTAAGGTTTTAATAAAATATTACTAGTTTTCTTTTTTTCTTTAAAAAAAAAATCCAATTAAAAAAACATTTACAAATTGCAAGTAATAAAATTAATAAATAACAATAATGAGTTAAAATCTATAAAGATTAACAAAAAGAATAAACTAACTCTAACAATGCCATATGTTCTATTTTTTGCCTGTATTATTTTTTTAAATATAATTTTTTTTTCTTCTTCATGTGACAGTACATACATACTGCAGAATTACTGTAAAGTAGTATAGAAAAGCAGTTAGGGCTAGATTACAAGTGGAGCGCTAAAGTAACCATTTTAAATTATCCAAATTAAACAGGAGCGCAATAATTAACCAGCCATTACAAGTGCTCGTGGCAGCAATTAGCTCTCAGAAAATTAATTTTCTAAAAAAGCCCCACATGCCCTCAAAATAGAGGTCATTGTAGTTTTTAATTAAAAAAAAAAGTTGATTTTTTTAAAAATGAAAAACAACTGAACTAGGCAGTTTTGGCGCTTTAAATTTGTTTGGGGCGGGGTTTTAGTAAAATGCCTTTACATAGCGGTCTATGGGAACTGTGTGTTCCCATAGACCACAAAGTAACTATATATGTATATGATTATATACATATATATTTCATGCCCGTTTAATATTTTAATTGTGATATTGGATATAGGCCTCAATGGAAGTTTTATCTTTTTACCAATTATACTAAAAATTTTAGCAGTGAAGACATTTTGTGGGGATTAAATTGAATATATATTTTTTTTTCATTAAAGATTAGTGAATGTTTTGAAATTAACATTCATTTAAAAAAACATTAGAATTGCAGGTCAATGTTTTAACAATTGTTAGTTTATTTAAAGGAACATTCTGGTTAAAAATTAAATGCACATAGATGAATTACATCTTTGAATAGAAACATATTTGCAATATACTGTACATGTATTGACAAAAATGATTCTAGTAAAAGTTATCACTGTTTACGTGTTAACAGTTTTCTCTGCATGTGCATGTAAAGAATAGCTAGATATTCTCAGTGCACCAGCATTTAAAATACTACAGCTACTCAGAGTGCCATTGGGGCTTTATTATGTCCGCAATTAACAAAATGAGTCATTACCAGATGGTGAAAGCACCTTATTCTCACTGAGCAAGTGCTGTTTAAAATGCTGGTGCACGGTACATACTTAAATAAACTTTTTGTGTATTAAAAAAATGTTTCTATTTAAAGGTGAAATGCATCCATTTGGTTTCCAATTTTGGTTGGAATGTCTACTTAAAGGGTCATATTTAAATAGGGCATGCCATTTTAAACAACTTTCCAATTTACTTTTATCAACAATTTTGCTTTGTTTCTCTTGGTATTCTTAACTGAAAGCTAAACCTAGGAGGTTCATATGCTAATTTCTTAGACCTTGAAGACTGCCTCTAATCTGAATGCATTTCGACCACTAGAGGACATTAGTTCATGTGTTTCATATAGATAACATTGAGCTCATGCACGGGAAGTTACCCTGGAGTGAGCACTGATTGGCTAAAATGCAAGTCTATCAAAAGAACTGAAATAAGGGGGCAGTTTGAAGACGCATAGATACAAGGTAATCACAGAGGTAAAAAGTGTATTTCTATAACAGTGTTGGTTATGCAAAACTGGGGAATGGGCAATAAAGGGATTATCTTTCTTTTTAAACAACAAAAGTTCAGGTGTTGACTGTCCCTTTAAGTCTTGGAGTATTATATCAGTTTTGTTTCAAATTGATTGAAACACTTTTGCTTTGTTTTGTTCAGGCATTTCACATTTAGATGTTTGAGTCATTATGTAACATTCAATTGTTAAACGTCAAGGTAGTAAATTCTAATATTCAAGTATTAATTAAACTTTTTTTTCAATCCTTACACTTTACTTCAGGTCTTAAGTCATGCTTAATATTCTAGTGCAGTTTCAGCTTTCCCTCAAGCGCAAAATATAAATTTCAACTTGTAATGCCAGCACTATTTAGCAAGGTTGCGATATCTATTGATATAAGTTGCACTAGAGCGATGTTGGCAGCGTTAACCCATCTCTGGTAAATGGAATTTAACATGGACTTGTAATATCATGTTGAGCACTAATGTTAGTAATCTTCTGCAGTATCTGCAGCATTATCTGCTTTTCCTATGCTATAGGGAAAATGCAAGTGGAAAATGAGAGATTTAGATAGTAAGTTTTCTGTTCCACCTGATACTTCACAGGTTGCCCTTCCTCATAAGTCTGATGAGGAGGATATGGCAGTAGCCTCTGAGGGTGAAATTTCCGATTCGGACAGTATAATTCCTTCATCTGATGCTGAAGAAGTAATCTTCAGATTTAAGCTTGAACACCTTTGTGTATTGTTAAATGAGGTTTTGGCTACTTTGGACGACTCTGTCATTGTTAACCCTTTAGAAGTCTTGTAGCTTAATAAATACTATGATGTTCCTTCCTCCTTGGAAGTGTTTCCTGTTCCAGACTGTGCAATGGAGATTTTTTCAAAGGAATGGAAGAAGGCAGGGATACCTTTCTCCCTGTCTCCTGTGGCGCATGGGGTCTTTAGTAGAAGGGGTTCTTTCTACTCTGGTTTAAAGAACTTTTATCCCTATAGAGGATAGCTGCTCCTTTTAGGATTCCATTGTCTAAAGCTGGTGGCTTATTTAAGGAAAGTTCTTTAAGGTCTTCAATGGCAACCTGCAGTTTGTATTGACAAAGTAGCAAGTGTGGCATTTTGTTGATGCAACGCCTTGTCTGTATCATTTTAATAGAGACTCAGTTGGGGGAGATACAGGATGGGTTTAAGGCTCTCAAACTAGACAATCCCTTTATTTCTGATGCTAACATGCAAGTTATTAGACTGGAAGTCAAGATGTCTGGCTTCACTGTACTAGCCTGTAGGACTTGGTGGCTACATTCTTGGTCAGCTGATGCTTCCTCTAAGTCCAAGCCTCGTGGCACTACTTTACAAGGGTAAAACCTTGTTTGGTCCTGGTCTGGCAGAAATAATTTCTGATATTTCAGGTGGAAAATTATATTTTTTACCACAAGACTAGAGGATCAGATCTAAAGGATGTCAGGGTCATCATCTTTCCTTTTATAAATGAAAGTCTTCCTCTCTCTCTCTTCCAAGCAGGAACAGTCCAAGTATTCTTGCAAACCCAGTCAGTCTTGGAGCAAGGGGAAGCAACTTAAGCATTCCGCAGCTGAGTCTAAGTGAGCAGGGAGGGTCTGTCCCCAGTCCGGGATCGGATCAAGTGGGGGACAGACTTCTCTGTTTTATCTAGCCTAGATACGAGATGTCCTAGATCCTTGGGCTGTGGACATAGTATCTCAGGGTTACTAAATAGAATTCTAAACTTTTCCTCCCTGGGGTAGGTTTCACCTCTCAAGATTATCTGCAGTCGAGATAAAAAGAGAGGCGTTCTTGAAATGTGTTCAGGATCTTTCCTACCTGGGAGTGATAGTTCCAGGGAAAAGGAACAGGGCCTAGGATTCTATTGCGGTTCCAAAAGAGAGGGAACTTCAACCTATTCTAGACTTGAAGTGTCTCAACAAGTTTCTAAGAGTACCATCTTTCAAAATGGAAAAAATTTGTTCCATTCTTCCTTTGGTCCAAGAGGGTCAGTTCATGATAACCATATATGATGCATACCTTCATGTTCTCATCCTCAGGGATCATCACAAATTCCTGAGATTTGCCTATCTAGACAAGCACTTTCAGGTTTTGGCTCTTCCGTTTGGCCTTGCCCTAGTTCCCAGAATTTTCTCAAAGGTTCGGGGGGGCAGTAATCAGGTCTTTGGGGAATTGCAGTGGCGCCATACCTGGACGACATATTGGTTCAGGAGCCATCTTTTCAACAAGCATTCAGAGATCTTGTTGTCTTTTCTACGTTCCCATGGATGGAAAGTGAATCTGGAAAAGAGTTCCCTTGTTTCAGCTATAAGGGTAGTTTTCTTATGGACCATAATAGATTCCCTATCTATGAAAATATTTCTGATAGACGTGAGAAAACCCAAGATTCTTTCCTCTTCTCTTTCTCTGCGGTCTACTGTTCGGCCATCAGTGGCTCTATGATGGCAATTCTATTTCTCACAAGACGAGTTCCCTACCATCAACTCTTACTACACATGCAGGTAACCCAAATGCTACTTATCCTTTCTAGGGAGTGTGGCCTGTTCCCACCGGAGATTACGACGCGGTTCCGCATGGCCAATTTTTTTGCGCTGGCACATCTGCACCTCCCAGGAGTCTGCTTACGATATTGTCTGTGTTTCATTAACCGGGGCTCATCAGGTATGGGATCACCTGGTCCAGTTCAGCCTTCTGGGGGAGCGACTGCCCCTGAGGCTTCAGGAGGTCAACCTTCGAGGCCGGTGTTTCCTTTTGTCCCGGCGGAGGTATGTTGCACCTTTCATTATAGACTGGCGCACCTTTGTATCTTACTAAGCCATGTTTTTGGCATTGCTGGAGGATCTTAATGGGTCTGGGGATTCTCAGTCTTACTCGTCGACTGGCTTGCATACATAGACATAAGGGGATGAAGTAATCTTCTTATAGTCTTTCGGCTAGATTACGAGTTTCGCGTTATGAGTGAGAAAGCCTGATAACGCTGCTTTTTCACTACCACTGCTATTACGAGTCTTGTAGCTATAGGTGTACTGCACACTTTTTTGGCCGTCAAGCAACGTAACTACCGCACTTTTTAAAAAGGCCCTTTTCAATGGGACTTCCATAGCGCCGGTATTACGACTTTGCCTGTCCGGCCAAAAAGTGAGCGGTACAGCCTATAGCTACAAGATCTGTACCACCACCTGAAAGTCAGTCGCTATGGGTTTTGCGTTACAAAGCTGTAACATAAAACTCATAACTAAAGTGTCACAAAGTACACTAACACCCATAAACTACCTATTAACTCCTAAACCGAGGCCCTCCCACATCACAGACACTAAAATAAACTTATTAACCCCTAATCTGCCGCTTCGGACATCGCCGTCACTATAACAAACATATTAACCCCTAAACCGCTGCACTCCCGCATCATAAACACTAGTTAAATATTATTATCCCCTAATCTGCTGCCCCCAATGTCGTCGCCACCTAACTACATTTATTAACCCCTAATCTGCTGTCCCCAATGTCTCCCCCACTATACTAAAGTTATTAACCCATATACCTAACCCTAAGCCTAACCCTAACATAACCCTAACACCCACTAACTTTAACATAATTCAAATAATCCCAAATAAAAATTACAATTAATACCTAAATTATTCCTATTTAAAAGTAAATAAATACTTACCTGTAAAATAAAACCTAAGATAGCTACAATATAACTAATAGTTATATTGTATCTAGCTTATGTTTTATTTTTATTTCACAGGTAAGTTTGTATTTATTTTAACTAGGTAGACTAGTTAGTAAATAGTTATTAACTATTTGCTAGCTACCTAGTTAAAATAAATAGAAAGTTAACTGTAAAATAAAACCTAACCTGTCTTACACTAAAACCTAACATTACACTAAAATTAAATAAATTAAATTAACAAAATACATTTATCTAAATTACAAAAACTAATAAACACTAAATTGCACAAAATAAAAAAGAAATGATCAAATATTTAAACTAATTACACCTAACCTAATAGCCCTATAAAAATAAAAAGCCCCCCCAAAATAAAAAAAAAAAACCCTAGCCTAAACTAAACTGCCAATGGCCCTTAAAAGGGCCTTTTGCTGGGCATTGCCCCAAAGAAATCAGCTCTTTTACCTTTAAAATAATATATAAACAAACCCCCCAACAGTAAAACCCACCACCCACACAACCAACTCCCCCCAAAAAAACCTTCCTAAAAAACCTAAGCTCCCCATTGCCCTGAAAAGGGTATTTGGATGGGCATTGCCCAAAGTCCCTAATCTAAAAATAAAACCCACCCAATAAACCCTTAAAAAAAACTAACACTAACCCCCGATGATCCACTTACAGTTTTTGAAGACCGGACTTCCATCCTCATCCAGCCGCGAGAAGTCTTCATCCAAGCATCAAGAAGTCGTCCTCCAGGTGGGCAGAAGTCTTTATCTAGACGACATCTTCTATCTTCATCCTTCTGACGCGGAGCGGCTCCATCTTCAAGACATCCGGCATGGAGCATCCTCTTCTTTCGATGGCTCTTGAAGAATGAAGTTTCCTTTAAATGACGTCATCCAAGATGGCGTCCCTTGAATTCCGATTGGCTGATAGAATTCTATCAGCCAATCTGAATTAAAGGGGAAAAAATCCTATTGGCTGATGCAATCAGCCAATGGGATTGAGCTTTAATCCTATTGGCTGATCCAATCAGCCAATAGTATTGAGCTCACATTCTATTGGCTGTTCCAATCAGCCAATATAATGCAAGCTCAATCCTATTGGCTGATTGGATCAGCCAATAGGATTGAAGTTCAATCCTATTGGCTGATTGCATCATCCAATAGGATTTTTTACCCTTTAATTCCGATTGGCTGATAGAATTCTATCAGCCAATCGGATTTCAAGGGACGCCATCTTGGATGATTTCATTTAAAGGGAAACTTCATTCTTCAAGAGCCATCGAAAGAAGAGGATGCTCCGTGCCGGATGTATTGAAGATGGAGCCGCTCCGAGTCGGAAGGATGAAGATAGAAGATGCCGTCTGGATGAAGACTTCTGCCCGCCTGGAGGATGACTTCTTGCCGCTTGGATGAAGACTCCTCCCGGCTTTGTTGAGAACTTCTTGCCGCTTGGATGAAGACTTCTCCCAGCTGCATGAGGATGGATGTCCGGTCTTCAAAAACTGTAAGTGGATCTTCGGGGGTTAGTGTTAGTTTTTTTTTAAGGGTTTATTGGGTGGGTTTTATTTTTAGATTAGGGACTTTGGGCAACGTAAAAGAGCTAAATGCCCTTTTAAGGGCAATGCCCATCAAAATGCCCTTTTCAGGGCAATAGGGAGCTTAAGTTTTTTAGAAAGGTTTTTTTGGGGGGCTTTGGTTGGGTGGGTGGTGGGTTTTACTGTTGGGGGGCTGTTTGCATTTTTTTTACAGGTAAAAGAGCTGATTTCTTTGGGGCAATTCCTAGCAAAAGCCCTTTTAAGGGCCATTGGCAGTTTAGTGTAGGCTAGGTTTTTTTTTTATTTTGGGGGTGCTTTTTTAATTTGATAGGTCTATTAGATTAGGTGTAATTCGTTTAACTATTTGATAATTTCTTTTTTATTTTGTGTAATTTAGTGTTTATTTTTTTGTAATTTAGATAAATGTATTTTGTTAATTTAATTTATTTAATTTTAGTGTAATGTTAGGTTTTAGTGTAAGACAGGTTATTTTTTATTTTACAGGTAAGTTTGTATTTATTTTAACTAGGTAGCTAGTAAATAGTTAATCACTATTTACTAACTAGTCTACCTAGTTAAAATAAATACAAACTTACCTGTGAAATAAAAATAAAACCTAAAATAGCTACAATGTAACTATTAGTTATATTGTAGCTAGATTAGGGTTTATTTTACAGGTAAGTATTTAGTCTTAAATAGGTATTATTTAGGTAATAATAGTAATTTGTATTTAGATTTATTTTAATTATATTAAAGTTAGGGGTATTAAGGTTAGGGTTAGACTTAGGGTTAGGTTTAAGGGTTAATATATTTATTTAGTATTAGTGATGTGGGAGGCCAGAGGTTTAGGGCTAAATAACTTTAGTATAGTGGCAGCAGCAACGTTGGGGGCAGCAGATTAGGGGTTAATAAGTGTAGGTAGGTGGCGGTGATGTCGGGGCAGCATATTAGGGGTTAATAAGTGTAGGTAGGTGTCAGCAATGTTGGGGGTGGCAGATTAGGGGTTAATAAGTGTAATGTAGGTGTTGGCGATGTCGGGGGCGGCAGATTAGGGGTTAATAGGTGTAATGTAGGTGTCAGTGATGTCGGGGGCAGCAGATTAGGGGTGTTTAGAGTCTGGGTTTATGTTAGGGTGTTAGGTTTAAACATACATTTTCTTTCCCCATAGAAATCAATGGGGCTGTGTTACGGAGCTTTATGCTCCGTTATTGCAGGTGTTAGGCTTTTTTTTAGCCGGCTCGCCCCATTGATTTCTATGGTGAAATCGTGCACGGGCACGTAAAACCAGCTCAAAGCAGCACTGGTATTTGTGTGCGGTATGGAGCTCAACGCTGCCATATTGCCCGCAAACGCAGGTTTTTGTAAAACCTGTGATAGCAGCGCTATTAAAGTTGAGTGGTGGAAATAACTTGCAAGTTATTACCGAGCCACTCATAATGCAAAACTCGTAATCTGACTGTATGTTATTTGTGTATCCTTTTCCAGTTCTGAGCTTGGAAGTCTCGGACCCTGTTGGGCTGGTCCTGTGGGTCTGTCCATTCTTCCTGGGCGATAACCTACGGGTTGCCTTATCTTTTATTTTCATCGGGTGAAGATGATTTTTATTTGGTCTAAAGCTTATGTTGTGGTGTGATGTTTCCTTCGGGACCTTTCCTCTCTGGAATTGATACTCGCGATTTTGTGGTCGCACTGTTTACAAAAGTCTGTCTGACTGTTCTTTAACCCTCCATCATCGGGGGAGACTTGACAGTGCTGGGGCCCTTGGTTTCAGTCTGGTCCTGGCTGGGTACAAATCCTTCTGTCTTTGAGGCCTAGTTCAGACACGTGGCACCTTTTTATGTCTGGTTGGTCCAGTGAGGGCGCCTAGTGATCACAATATGATTTGTGTAGTTGTCTTGTTTTATTTTACATGCTTCAACTAGCATCCAGAGAGGGTCCGTGGTTGCTTAGGGGCATGGAGCGACATGCTCAGTCATTTCTGAATTTTTCAGGAACTAGAGTGTTCCTTCCCATTGTGGGTTGGAGGCTTGGAGGATTTAGGTCCTTCATACCACTGTTCTTATGGTTTTGCCTTTCATGGTCTCTTTGGAAGTGTCCTTTAGGACTTGTTCCTTTTAGAGTTTCTCTTCCTTTGGGTTGAGACTTTCTGGACTTCATCCGGTTTTTCTGGCGACTTTGGCTGCTTAATTAGAAAGTGAAGGCCGTGAGGCTCTGTCTTACTTCGGGAGTTAGTCGTCTCCATATCAGGGGTGATAGGAGGTGTTGTCTCTTTTTCCAAGCTTTTTGCTTAGGGAATGTTTTTCTGCCTGGGCTCTGGATGTTTTGCATTCTTCTCCCTTGGGTGTGATCCTCAGGAACATTAATCTAAAATGATTATGAAGGCAAGCCTTTATTTCTACTCTTGTTCGGGTGACTCTGTTCTCGTTTTCATTTCCCTTAGTGCTGCCCTTGGGGCCTTTGGGCTCTAGAGAAATTGCGTGACTTTGTCGCAGCCTAGTACCTTGCTGGGGGGTGTTGACCTCTGGGTAAGGGTGTTCTCTTCCTTTTGGGCTGGGAATTACGAGTGAGTCCTGTACCCGTTCTCTGAGTTTCCCGGTTCTCATCCTCTGTGAGGTCTGATTGCTTCAGACGGGGTATCTTGTGTTCCCTGAGGGTTTCATTCTAGGATGATTCTGGGTCTCGGGATCCTTCTTAGATGTCTGGAGACTTATGATCCGGTGGACTTGGTTTGGACAACCCAGTTTTTTTCAGGCACCCTATGTTGTGACATTGGGGCTAGCTCATTGGGCTTGCAAGCAGGTAGACCAGAGTTCACATCCACCTTTGGGTACTGGTTATAAACTTTAAGGCCTGACTTGTCCACCACTGGGTCAACAGTGGTGTCTGGATGATTTTTCATTTGGTCCATGTTTTGATCATACTATGGCTTCATGTCTTGTGGACATGTAGGCTGTTCTTTCTGTGCCCTTCCTTTTGGAGGGGATAGTTTATCTTCCTTATGAGTTGGGGTTTCCTCTCTCTGGAGGGTCTTTGTCCTGCCCTGTGTGTAGGAGGTTGGATCAGGTGGCTTATATCTGTAAGGGGCAGCATCTGCTCCTCTGTGGGCTCTGTTCCACATGTTGGAAATTGATTTCTCTACATACAGACTGTCTAAGAGTGTTGTGACAGTTTTGCACTTTTCTCTGTTCCAGGTCCTAGGGGGTTCTCCTTGGGAGTGCCTTATTTTGGAGGAGCGGATTGGGTTGGCACCTGAGCTCTGTTGAGGTGGGTGAGCCCCCCCCTTTTTCTTTCCATTCCCTGGGGGCTTGTGGTTGGGGTCTTTCTGTCCCCCTGTCTATCAGACATGTCTGTAGCTTGGGCTGGTCTGGTGTTGGAGCAGGATCTGAGATCTGTTGCTCTGCTATTTCATCCTCGGAGAATTCGAGGTACAGTAAGCCTTTTTGAGATTGAGATCCGCTGGTTAATGGATACTTAGCAATCTGAAGCATCCTATCTTTAGCTGCTTTCTACTTGCCCTGCAAGTATTTAAGTTTCAGAGTCATTTTTAGATGACTGCAGCGTGCAGTGTTTTTGCTTCAGGTGTTGTTCGTTGGTTCTATCTGAGCTTGCTGCACAAGGTTTCATTCTGAATATTTAGTTATTCCGAGATACCTTTTTGCGACTTGGGGACCTTCGTCTTCAGTTGCTTTTGAGAGTGCAGTTGCACTGTGTTAGGGGAAGATCCTCTGTTTCAGACTCCCGGCCTTATTCTGTGGTTTCTGTATTTCTGGGGTCTGGGCGTTGCCTTCCCTTGTTTCTATGAGACTGGTTGGGTCTCTGTTAGCCTGGCCCGGTTTCTCAGGATTTCTTCTCTGTGTTTTTACTTAGGACTTGTTGTGCCCTTTTTTTTTTTTTCTTTCTAGAGTTCCTTATGCTAGCTGGAGCTAGCTCAGCATACTAATTCACTGTGGCTACTCTGCACTGTAGCAAAGCAAGGGTTGCAAGTTTGATCCTCGACGAGGTCTACTCAGCCTTTCCTCCTTTCAAGGTTGATAAAATGAGCAGCGCCTTGGGTCCCTTAAGGGGGATTAGCCGCGATTTCCAAGTACAATCATGTTTTCTCTGTGCCTTTTTTTCTTGTGGAAGAATACGGTAGTTTGTTCCCTTTCTTTAGTAAGGGGTGTGTTGTTTGGAGACTGACTGCTGGGCGACAGTGTCTCTTGGAGGCTGTTGACTCAGTCAAGTCTAGTTCCTGCGGCCTCTAGCAAGGCTGTAGACTATCTGCGGGTCAGTGTCCTTGGGCTTTTTCCTTTTTTTTTAAAGTTGTTCTCGGCTTCGGATGAAGTAGGATTTTGTTGGGTATGGGTTTTCAGGCCTGGTGCCCTCAGAATGGGCCGCCTCTTGTACCCTCACATTTTTGCATTCAGTGTCCTCTATAGCTTGGGTATTGTTTTCCCAAAAGTAATGAATGCAGCTGTGAAGAAATGCTTAAATTATGCTTACCTGATAATTTTCTTTTCTTCAGATGGAAAGAGTCCACAGCTCCCCGTCCCTATTTTTCCTGTGGGGCATCCGTTATTTTTGTTCTTCTAGCACCTTTTCACCCTGATATTTCTTCTACTGTTCCTTTTTCCTCAGCAGAATGACTGGGGGATGAGGGAAGTGGGAGGAGTATTTAAGCCTTTGGCTGGGGTGTCTTTGCCTCCTGGTGGCCAAAAGTGGCCAAAAGTAATGAATGGAGCTGTGGACTCTTTCCATCTGAAGAAAAGAAAATTATCAGTTAAGCAAAATTTAAGTTTGTTGGCATCCTGAGGTTTCCGTAGTTTGACCGCATTGATTCCAGACGGCAGACTGACAAAAGAAAAGTGTTACATTTGTATCCTAAAGAGATTGGTAACTTAAAAAGTTACAATTGTGGTTCTCAGACGGAGAAAGCAAGAAAGGACCAGGAGGATAAAGATCCCCTATACGGACTAGCTGCAATTCACTTTCGGTGTAAGTAAAAAAGTGCACCTTTAAGTGAAAAACGTTGCTATACTCTGACAAGGACCTCTTATCTCATTGTGTCGTTTACAGGATCGTTAGATTCAAACTTTCAGCATGGATTCCTTCTAACAAAGTTTCTAATTTTACTTTTTAATCTGAATTTGTTCACGTTGTCATATGCATATGTGATGTTTTATTTTTATTGTTGTTTTATTGCTATAACGTTTTAATTGAGTTTTTCAGTAGTGTGATCATATAGCACTTACTAAATATATATCCTACAGGATTCTACATTTTAGCATCCTTGTTATTTGTAGCCTAATACCCCATATATATTCAGCCATATTTGGCGCCACAAATACTGTTTCCTTTTTTTGTCTTTTGACATATAAGGTTTCAACTTTTCCATTAAATAAATATTGTCATACTTATTTGGACAAATATGGAAAAAAAAGGTAAAAACAGGCGACTTGGAACATATAAATAAATATTAAAATTTTATAAAGAAGAAATATACCTATCCCTGAGCATACATAAAGAGAAGTGAGCTAGAAAGAGCAAAAGCTCAGTAGCTTGTTCTATGGCAGGCTACCACCTAGGAGCAGCCTCTTTTAGCTCAATTGTGCTTTTCACAGAGGAGAAAGTATATCAGTCTGATCACACCTAGCAAAGTCAGTCCAGCCTTGAAATACCCGGCAATCCTCCTCTGAACAAGGAACATGGCAACCCCAGATGATTGTTTCAGCCTTCTTTGGGCCTTGTCACTAAGGTGCAGCCATATCCCTCCAAGCAAACAGAAAGATGCTTTAAAGATAATGGGGTCAATTTATCAAGCTCCATATGGAGCTTGATGCCCCGTGTTTCCGGCGAGCTCCATAACCTGTCCATCTGCTCTGAGGTGGCGGACAAAAATCAACCTGATTGAATACGATTGGATTGATTGACACCCCCTGTTAGCGGCCGATTGTCCGCGAATCTGCAGGGGGCGGTATTGCACCAGCAGTTCACAAGAACTGCTGGTGCAATGATAAATGCTGACAGCGTATGCTGTCGGCATTTATCGATGTGCAGCGGACATGATACTCTACATCGTATCATGTCCGCTCACACATTAATAAATTGACTCCAAAGAAGCGATACAGTAAAATAACAGAAGAAAAAAACACTTTTATAGATTTCATAGGAATAATCAAATTAGATAGAGGCACTTATATCAGAGTATAGATTATTAGTCAGCCCTCATGACTTTAATATGCATAGATGAGATGAAGAAAATGGAACAAAAATATGATAATTAAAGGGCCACTGAACCCTAAATATTTCTTTCATGATTCAGATAGAGAATAGAAATTTAAACAACATTACAATTTACTTATTATATCTAGATATGCTTTTCAGCCACGAATATCAAGAGAATAAAACAAATTAGATAATATAAGTAAATTAGAAATATGTTTAAAATTGCATTCTCTTTCTAAATCATGAAAGAAAAAATGTGGGTGTCATGTCCCTTTAAGTATTTGCTAAATCTAATAAGGAAATATTTTGTAATTACAAACAATTATATAAATCATTTTTGAAGCATGTTTACATTGTTAACTATTACATTTGTAAGCTGCTAATAACAATTATTTATACAGTACATAAATTGTGTCTTTTTAATGCAATAGTTTATTAAGTTGCAAACGTGAAAATGCAATATTAGCTTTTTAAATGGAAATAAAGCAAATATAAAAACTATAGGCAATAAACGTTTTTATTGTTGGGCCTGTTAATGTGTTTAATTCAAAGTCACTATCAGAATTGGTTGCTATATTTTATACATATGTTATATGTATGGTTAGCACGTTTATTGGATAAGAGGTTGAAACATAACCTCATGAAAAAAAAATAGTTTTGTTGTGGGTGGCTGGAGGGGGTTATTTAAAGTAAAGATCCGCAAAATAAAAGTACTTTTAATCATACGTTCATTGAAACTTCATGAATTTAACTTTACTGCTTCCACTTTATATCCATGGTGATATTGCAGCTGTAATATTACATCAGCTATGATATTGCCTTTGGCGCAAATTTCCCATAGAGACACTGATCTTTCCTCTGCTAACTTTACTAAACAAATTAATCGACATGTTTCGTAAATTGGTATTTTTTTTTTACTTAAACAATACATTAAAGTTCCATATATATATACTTACATTCTAGGATCACCCTGATGTTGGAGGACTCATTGATACTGTTGATAAAGTGATGGGACACGTGGCATCTAACATTCCAGAAAATCCTTCTGTCATAGTAACTCTGGAAGGCAAATCATCTGTAGCAGGTAATAGCACTTAAAATGTAATATATGTGGTCTAAACCCCAAATAAGCTGGATAAAATACACAACATTTCTAATATGTAAAGCAAAAGTAAGCAGCCTAAGGGCCTGGTTCTCAAAAACTCTCCAACATGGAGGGAAATTATAGCGCAGACTTCTGGAACCTAGAAGTTCCAGAAAGATGAGAGCCGTCTCCCTTAGAAAATAATAGTGTTCTAGTCATGGCACTGAACAAGGATAGCCACATACATACATATGTTTATATGTAAATACATACTGATATTTCCATAAGAATATAAGTGCAACTATTCCTATACATCGGACAACAATAAATATTACATATTTCAGTTTTTTCTGCATTGAAAGACTTTCATTGTTTGCAAGATTTAAAATTTCAATGGGAACCAGGCATCAAAAAGCTCCTATTTTCTTTCTTACACCTAGTTGAATTTGGTGTAATTATTTTTAATGGACAGCCTCTGACAGTGTATTAACAGCTTGCGCTTTCATTGGAATCCTGCTAGTAGTTATCGCTT
This sequence comes from Bombina bombina, assembly GCF_027579735.1. Classification (NCBI taxonomy): domain Eukaryota; kingdom Metazoa; phylum Chordata; class Amphibia; order Anura; family Bombinatoridae; genus Bombina; species Bombina bombina. Next base: position 389,848,335 of record NC_069500.1, read on the forward strand.
AAAGGACCACTCAATGCAGTAGAATTACGTAATTAACAAGTGCATAATAAAAAGACAAGGAAATAACACCTACTCTGAATTTGAAATAAGCAACACATTTATTTTTATTTTCCGTCCCCCTGTAACATGTGACAGACATCAGCCAATCACAGACTAGTATACGTATACCCTGTGAGCTTGTACACATTACCAGTAGGATCTTGTTCCCCAAAAAGTATGAATATAAAAAGATTTGATAATGGAAGTAAATTGGAATGTGTCTTAAAACGGAATGCTCTATCTGAATCATTAAAGTTTATTTTGACTTGAGTGTCCCTTTAATAGCTTCTAATACTTTCTATTGGACACGAAAATGTTTTCAGCAGCTGGGGTCCGGCTGCCGATATTGAGGTATAGTGCACCATCGGAAGCAGTCGATAAACAAAATTGCTTCCAACAGCATATTTATCAGTTTGTGACCTTGCGCAAACCAAATTACAGCTCAATGGAAATGAACCCAAAGTGTCTGCTACATGCGTGCAATGATCACTGGCTAAAACATACAGTAAAATTTATTTTCACTTAAATCTCTGGTCTCCTAACCTGAGATTTAGCTTGTGTTTTGAGCAGCAGTGATTGCAACAATATGTGTAACAATGTTATAGATAATTTACGCTAAGGCACAAATTGAGTCTATGGGGTAGATTTAACAAAGGTTGAGCGGACATGATTTACTGTAGCGAATCATGATGGCTCAACCTCGCTAAATGCCGACAGCATACACTGTCAGCATTTAACATTGCACAAGCATTTCTGGTTAGATGCTTGTGGAATACCTCCCCCTGCTCACTGCCGGCCAATTAGCCGCTAGCAGGGGCCGTCAATCATCCCTATCATATCGGATAGAAGAAGTTAAAGAGCAGCGGTCTTATAACAACTGCTTCTTAACTTCCGTTTCAGGCAGACCTGAAACGATGGGGCTCCGAAAGAAGCATCAGCCCCTAAACAGTTATAATTCAAGTCTTGTGATATAAGGATATACATTAAAAATACTGAATACAATGTATACTTTTTGGTTTATTAGTATTGTTTTTAAGACACACTGGGACATTAACAGGACAGTAAAGTCAAAATGAAATGTTGGTGATTGAGACAGAACAAACAATTATAAACAACTTTCCCTTTTTTCTTCTCTTTTCAAATTTTCTTTGTTCCTTGGTAGCCTTTGTTAAAGTGTAAACCTAGGTAATTTAAAAGGAGATTAGGAGTGTGAATGTGTCTTTAGTATTCTATGGTTGCAGTGCTTGCAGCTATGCATAACATTCCCATAAACATTGTTGCAAACATTGCTGCCAGATGGCTAAAGACGTGCTTGTTTGAAATTCAGTTTAATTTTTAAAGGGACAGTAAAGTCAAAGTCAAACATATATATTGGATAGAACATGACATTTTAAACAACTTTTCAATGTATTTCTGTTACCAATTTTGCTTAGTTTTCCTAGTATTCTTTGTTAAATAGTAATCCTTGGTGAGCTCAGGAGCATGCATGTGTCTTTAGCCACCTAGCAGCAGTGTTTGCAACAATATCTATAGTAATGTTATACATAGTTGCAAAAAAAAGCTGACATAGAATGCTATAGACCAACCCAAGTCACCTCAAGGCATGGTAAATTTTAGCTGGATCCCGGTAGTCAAATATATATATACACACACATACATACATAGATACATACACACACATACATAACATATATAGTTATACATATATACAGGTGAAACTCGAAAAATTAGAATATCGTGCAAAAATTAATTTATTTCACTAATGCAACTTAAAAGGTGAGACTAATATATGAGATAGACTCATTACATGCAAAGCAAGATAGTTCAAGCCGTGATTTGTCATAATTATGAGGATTATGGCTTACAGCTCAGAAAAACCCTAAATCCACAATCTCAGAAAATTAGAATATTACATGCAATCAATTAAACATGGATTGTACATAACTGTAGAACAATATCGGACCTCTGAAAGTATAAGCATGCATACTGTATGTACTCAGTACTTGGTTTAGGCCCCTTTTGCATCAATTACTGCCTCAATGCGGCGTGGCATGGAAGCTATCAGCCTGTGGCACTGCTGAGGTGTTATGGAAGACCAGGATGCTTCAATAGTGGTCTTAAGCTCTTCTGCATTGTTTGGTCTCATGTCTCTCATCTTTCTCTTGGCAATGCCACATAGATTTTCTATGGGGTTCAGGTCAGGCGAGTTTGCTGGCCAATGAAGCACAGTAATCCCACGGTCATTGAGCCAGGTTTTGGTGCTTTTGGCAGTGTGGGTAGGTGCCAGATCCTGCTGGAAAATGAAGTCAGCATCCCCATAGAGATTGTCTGCGGAAGGAAGCATGAAGTGCTCCAAAATCTCCTGGTAGACGGCTGCATTGACCCTGGACTTAATGAAGCACAGTGGACCAACACCAACAGATGACATGGCTCCCCAAATGAACACAGACTGTGGAAACTTCACACTGGACTTCAAGCATCTTGCAGTGTGTGCCTCTCCATTATTCCTCCATACTCTGAGTCCTTGGGTTCCAAATGAGATGCAAAATTTGCTCTCATCAGAAAAGAGAACTTTGGACCACTGAGCATCAGACCAGGTCTGTTTTTCTTTAGCCCAGGTAAGACGCTTCTGACGTTGTTTGTTGTTCAGGAGTGGCTTGACAAGAGGAATACAACATTTGGAGCCCATGTCCAGGATCCCTCTGTGTATGGTGGCTCTTGAGAAAGTCCCCAACACATTGGAATGGCCTTTTCCTGACAATCCTCTCCAGGCTGCGGTCATCCCTGCTGCTTGTGCACCTTTTTCTTCCACACTTTTCCCTTCCACATAACTTTCTATTAATGTGCTTTGATACAACACTTTGGGAACATCCAACTTATTTTGCAATTACCTTTTGAGGCTTTCCCTCCTTATGGAGGGTGTCAATGATGGTTTTCTGCACAATTGTCAGGTCAGCAGTCTTTCCCATGATTGTGATTCCTACTGAACCAAACTGAGGGACCATTTAAAGGCTCAGGAACCCTTTGCAGGTGTTATGGCTTAATTGGCTGATTAGAGTGGGACACTTTGAGCCTAGAATATTGCACCTTTTCACAATATTCTAATTTTCTGAGATTGTGGATTTGGGGTTTTCATGAGCTGTAAGCCATAATCATCATAATTATGACAATTCACGGCTTGAACTATCTTGCTTTGCATGTAATGAGTCTATCTCATATATTAGTTTCACCTTTTAGTTGCATTAGTAAAATAAATGAGCTTTTGCACGATATTCTAATTTTTCGAGTTTCACCAGTATACACAGTATATGTGTGGAAAGATATTTTTATGTATTTATATGTGTATATATGTATATGCAGACATATTTGCACATATAAACACATAAATACATATGTACACATATATAAGCGAATTGGAGCCCTTTACAGTGAAGTAGATGAAAACCTGTAAAAACATGTTTATGCAATATTAATATTTAATCAAGTGTCATACTGTGTTTTACTGTAAATATTTGACATTAAAATTTTCGGCAGATAGCAGAATATGTTCTATGTATTTTTAAATAGATATTCCAATATATTTCTGTATATATCTACACCTATATGTAATCATTTATATGTGTAACTTTTATCTCAAGCACACACTAATCCTTAAGGACAGGTATGTTTGTCTCGCACAGTCTCTACTGTGCATGACTGCGTCGGACAAACATACCTGGCTTTTTATTATATAGGATATATATATATACACACACACACATATAGGTATCCTCTATAAAAAAAAAACCAGATATGTTTGTCAGATTCAGTCATGCGCAGTAGAGACTGCGCGAGGACAAACATACCTGGCCTTGAGCAGCATAGAGGATGAGCACTGTAGTGCGGGGCGTAGCCGGATGGGAGATCCTGCGAGGGGGAGTGGCTGGCAGGCGTGGCAAGGGGCATGGCCGGGTGTGTGCGTGAAGGGGCGTGGCCGGCGGAAGCATCTGTGATGAACTATCTTGCTTTGCATGTAATGAGTCTATCTCATATATTAGTTTCACCTTTTAAGTTGCATTAGTGAAATAAATGAACTTTTGCACAATATTCTAATTTTTCGAGTTTCACCTGTACTCACGCACACACACACACATATAAATGTATATATATATATATATATATATATATATATATATATATATATATATACACACACACACACACACACACACATATACGCGTGTATGTATATTTAAATGCATTGGGGTCAGTGGGAAAGAAAATATATATTTTCATTATTGTCAGTGTATTCATTAATGTCAGTGAGCTGGTATCGCTTACTTACATGCATTGTCCAGCTTCAGTCCTGTCTGATACTTGTCCCGTTCTGTCCTCCCTCTAAACTCCTGCTACATGTGCACACCGCACACGCACATGTGCAATGGCACTTTGACAAGCCTGCCTGGTATTTCTTATGTGTAGAGCAGCAGGCCTATCAGAGCACGCAGTGGGGGGCATGTTGGGTCGTGACCCACCAGCAGGGCCGTGAGAAACCAGGCTATAGACACTCTATGGCGGCAAACTTTGCAACTATGTAAAATATTGTTTTAAACATTCTTGCAAACACTGTTACCAGATGGCTAAGGACACTTGCACACTCCTGAGCTCACTATAATAATAATGTGCCAATAAAGGCTTGCAAGTGTTATGAAATGGCTATATGTTTGTACCTATAAAATAATATTGAGATTAAGGTGATATCCATAAATTAATCAACTTTTAATTTTTTCTACATATATTTCCTCTCTGTTTTTTTTCTTTCACTTGCAGATTACTCCATGGTTAGAGTGCCTCAAGATCTGAGTTTGCCTCATTATCGTTTTCCATCTGAAGGGCAGACTTTTATCTCTATTCCAGGAGAAGCATTTCACACCAAATGTAAGTTAATTTATCTTTGTCTCTGAGACACTTTAGCATCCTTTTTACTTGGGATGATTAATCATCTTGTAAAGTTAGAAGGATAACTTACTACATAGCTTTATTAAATGCTACGGAATAATATCTTTGTAAAGCATTAATTAAAATGATAACAATGTGATTACAATGTGGAAGATTATGGAAATGCTCTTCAAGACTATATATATATATATATATATATATATATATAAAATCAATATAAATATTTGCATAGGAAACTAGCACATCTAGGTAAGATTCCCCGCTTGCTTTTCCCCAGAAATACTCCATAAACTATGTTACCAATGCACAAGAGAATTCTGAGTAAGATATGCAAATTAGATATGCAAATTCTCTGTTTTTTGCTTCAAATACGGTTTTAACACAGCGATCCTTTTAACAGGATTATTGCAGCAATACTGAAATTACTCACTAGACAGCCTGTTTCTTTCTTTTTTAGAAGTTTTAAAAAAGTCCTTTTTCAATGGGACTTCCATAGTGCCGGTATTACGAGTTTTGCGGTGAGGCCAAAAAGTGAGCGGTACAGCCTAAAATGACAAGATCCGTACCGCCATCTAAAGTCAGTAGTTATGAGTTTTATGCTACAAAACTGTAGCATAAAAACTCATAACTAAAGTGTTACAAAGTGTACTAACACCCATAAACTACCTATTAACCTCTAAACCGAGGCCCTCCCACATCGCAAACACGAAACTATTAACCCCTATTCCACCGCTCCCCGACATCGTTGTCACTATCATAAACCTATTAGCCCTTAAACCGCCACATCCCGCATCGCAAACACTATTTAAATATTATTAACCCCTAATCTGCCGTCCGCCCACACCGCCTCTATAATAAACCTAATAACCACTAAACTACAAGTTCCCCTCACAAAGAAATATACTAAATTAAACTATTAACCCCTAAACCTCTGGCCTCCCACATAAATATATTAACCCCTAAAACACCTCTAGCTTAATTATAATTAAAATAAATCTAAATAAACCTTACAATTATTACCTAAATAATTCCTATTTAAAACTAAATACTTAGCTATAAAATAAAATCTAAGCTAGCTACAAAATAACTAATAGTTATATTGTAGCTATCTTAGGTTTTATTTTTATTTCACAGCTAAATTTGTATTTATTTTAACTAGGTAGACTAGTTAGTAAATAGTTATTAACTATTTAATAACTACCTAGCTAAAATAAATACAAACTAAAAATAAAATAAAACCTTACCTGCCTTACACTAAAACAAATACAATTATCTAAATTACAAAAAAAAAATAAACACTAAACTACACAAAATAAAAAACAAAATTATCACAAATAAAAACGAATTACTCCTAATCTAATAGCCCTATCAAAATAAAAAAGCCCCCCAAAATAAAAAAAACCCTAGCCTACACTAAACTGCCAATGGCCCTTAAAAAGGCCTTTTGCAGGGCATTGCCCCAAAGAAATCAGCTCTTTTACCTGTAAAAATAAAATACAAACAACCCCCAACAGTCAAACCCACCACCCCCAAATAAACCTCTAAATAAGCCTAAGATAACCATTGCCCTGAAAAGGGCATTTGGATGGGCATTGTCCTTAAAAGGGCATTTAGCTCTTTTACATTGCCCAAACCCTAAGCTAAAAATAAAACCCAGCCAATAAACCCTTTAAAAACCCTGACGATCCACTTACAGTTTTCGAAGACCGGACATCCATCCTCATCCAGGCGGCAGAATTCTTCATCCAAGCAGGCAGAAGTCCTCAACGAAGCCGGAAGAAGTCTTCATCCAAGCGGGCAGAAGTCTTCATCCAGACGGTATCTTCTATCTTCCTCCATCCGGCCTGAAGCTGGTCCATCTACAAGACATCCGGCGCAGAGCATCCTCTTCTTATGATCGCCGCTGCTAAATGAAGTTTCCCTTTAAGTGATGTCATCCAAGATGGCGTCCCTTACATTCCGATTGGCTGATAGAATTCTATCAGCCAATAGGAATTAAAGGGGAAAAAATCATATTGGCTGTTGCAATCAATGGATTAGCCAATAGAATGCTAGCTCAATCCTATTGGCTGATTGGAATAGCCAATAGGATTTTTTCCCCTTTAATTCCTATTGGCTGATAGAATTCGGAATGTAAGGGACGCCATCTTGGATGACGTCACTTAAAGGGAAACTTCATTTACCAGAGGCGATCGTAAGAAGAGGATGCTCCACGCCGGATTGATGAAGATAGAAGATGCCGTCTGGATGAAGACTTCTGCCCGCTTGGATGAAGACTTCTGCCAGTTTCGAGGAGGACTTCTGCCCGCTTGGATGAAGAATTCAGCCGGCTTCGATGAGGACTTCTGCCCGCTTGGATGAAGACTTCTGCCGCCTGGATGAGGATGGATTTTCTGTTTTCGAAAACTGTAAGTGGATCGTTGGGGTTAGTGTTAGGTTTTTTAAGGGTTTATTGGCTGTGTTTTATTTTTAGCTTAGGGTTTGGGCAATGTAAAAGAACTAAGTGCCCTTTTAAGAGCAATGCCCATCCAAACCAGGGCAAATCAGGGCAATGGTTAGCTCTAGTTTTTATTTGGGGAATTTGGTTGTGTGGGTGGTGGGTTTTACTGTTGGGGGGTGTTTGTATTTTTTTTTTACAGGTGAAAGAGCTGATTTCTTTGGGGTAATGCCCTGCAAAAGGCCCTTTTAAGGGGCATTGACAGTTTAGCGTAGGCTAGGGGTTTTTTATTTTGGGGGGGCTTTTTTATTTTGATAGGGCTATTAGATTAGGAGTAATTCATTTTTATTTTTGATAATTTTTTTTTTATTTTGTGTGATTTAGTGTTTATTTTTTTGTAATTTAGATAATTGTATTTGATTAATTTAATTTATTTTATTTTATTGTAATGTTAGTTTTTAGTGTAAGGCAGGTTAGGTTTTATTTTACAGGTAACTTTGTATTCATTTTAACTAGGTAGCAAGTAAATAGTTAATAACTATTTACTAACTAGTCTACCCAGTTAAAATAAATACAAACTTACCTGTGAAATAAAAATAAAACCTAAGATAGCTACAATGTAACTATTAGTTATATTGTAGCTAGCTTAGGTTTTATTTTACAGGCAAGTATTTTGTTTTAAATAGGAATTATTAAGTTAATAATTGTAAGGTTTATTTAGATTTATTTTAATTATATTTAAGTTAGGGGGTGTTAGGGCTATGCTTAGGGTTAGGTTTTTGGGGTTAATATATTTATGTAGTGTTAGTCATGTGGGAGGCCAGAGGTTTAGGGGTCAATAACTTTAGTATAGTGGCGGCGACATTGGGGGCGGCAGATTAGGGGTTAATAACTGTAATGTAGGTGGTGGCGATGTCGGGGGTGGCAGATTAGGGGTGTTTAGACGTGGTTTTTATGTTAGGGTGTTCAGTTTAAACGTAACTTTTTCTTGCCCCATAGACATCAATGGGGCTGCGTTATGAAGCTTTTCATTCCGTAATCGCAGGTGTTAGGCTTTTTCTTTTAGCCGACTCTCCCCATTGATGTCTATGGGGAAATCGTGCACGAGCACGTCAAAGCAGCACTTGTATTTGGGTGAGGTATGGAGCTCAACGCCACCATATCACCTGCTTTTTACAAACTTGTAATAGCAGCGCTATGAAAGGTGAGCAATGAAATGAATATACATGAAATTAGCGATCAGCCATAACGCCATAACTTGTAATCTAACTGATAATGCTTTATATTTTTCCGTCTAAATATAGCCATTACCTAGACTGGGCTTAGTAATATTTAGAGGATTCTCTCACTAAATTGAGAGATCTTGCATTAACTAGTAAAGTAATGGAATTTCAAGAACTTAGACATTAAATAAAGCAGCTTTATTTTTGCAACTCGCTGCTAACAAGTAAAGAGGCAGTGTGATATTCCACAGACAGCCTGGCTTTTTAATTAACAAACACCTAGATTACAAGTTTTGCGTTAGAGGCTGTGCGGTGCTAACAAGCAGTTTTCCCTCACCGCTAACTTACCTACAGCGCTGGTATTACGAGTTTTCAGAAACCCGTCGTTAAAAGACAAGAAGTGAGCGTTGAGCAAAATTTTGCTCATTACCGCACTCCAATACCAGCACTGCTTAAGTCAGCGGTGAGCTGGTGTAACGTGCTCGTGCATGATTTCCCCATAGGAATCAACGGGGAGAGCCGGCTGAGAAAAAGTCTAACACCTGCAAAAAAGCAGCGTAAAACTCACTATCACAGCCCCATTGATTCCTATGGGGAAATAAAATTTATGTCTACACCTAACACCCTAACATGAACCCCGAGTCTAAACACCCCTAATCTTACTTACACTTATTAACCCCTAATCTGCCACCCCGATATCGCCAACACCTGCATTATATTTATTAACCCCTTATCTGCTGCTCCGGACACTGCCGCCACCTACATTATACTTGTTAACCCCAAATCTGCTGCCCCCAACATCACTGACACCTACATTATATTTATTAACCCCTAATCTGCTGCCCCCAATGTCGCTGCCACCTACCTACACTTATTAACCCCTAATATGCCGCCCCCAATGTCGCCGCCACTATAATAAACATATTAAACCCTAAACCGCTGCACTCCCGCCTCGCAAACATTAGTTAAATATTATTAACCCCTAATCTGCCGGCCCTAACATCGACGCCACCTACCTACATTTATTAACCCCTAATCTGCCACCCCCAACGTCGCCCCTAACCCCTAAACCTAAGTCTAACCCTTTACCTAACACCCCCTAACTTACATATAATTTAAATAAATATTACTATCATTAACTAAATTATTCCTATTTAAAACTAAATACTTACCTGTAAAATAAACCCTAAGCTAGCTACAATATAACTAATAGTTACATTGTAGCTATTTTAGGATATATTTTTATTTTACAGGCAAGTTTGTATTTATTTTAACTAGGTACAGTAGTTATTAAATAGTTATTAACTATTTAATAACTACCTAGTAAAAATAAAGACAAATTTACCTGTAAAATAAAAGCTAACCTAAGTTATACTAACACCTAACACTACACTATAATTAAATAAATTAACTAAATTAACAACAATTTAATTAATTTAATTAAATTAGCTACAGTACAAAAAAAACACAAACACTAAATTACAGAAAATAATAAACTAATTACAGAAATTTAAACTAATTACACCTGATCTAATAGCCCTATTAAAATAAAACAGCCCCCCCAAAATAAAAAAAAACCCTAGCCTAAACTAAACTACCAATAGCACTTAAAAGGACCTTTTGCGGGGCATTGCCCCAAAATAATCAGCTCTTTTACCTGTAAGAAAAAATACAAACAACCCCCCAACAGTAAAACCCACCACCCACACAAACAACCCCCAATAAATACTATCTAAAAAACCTAAGCTCCCCATTGCCCTGAAAAGGGCATTTGAATTGGCATTGCCCTTAAAAGGGCAGTTAGCTCTTTTGCAAGCCCAAACCCCTAATCTAAAAAATAAACACACCCAATACACCCTTAAAAAAACCTAACACTAACCCCCTGAAGATCGACTTACCGGGAGACGTCTTCATCCAAGCCGGGCGAAGTGGTCTTTCAGACGGGTAGAAGTCTTCATCCAAGCCGGGCAGAAGTGGTCCTCCAGATGAGCAGAAGTCTTCATCCAGGCGGCATCTTCTATCTTCATCCATCCGGCGTGGAGCGGCTCAATCTTCAAGACATCCGACGCGGAGCATCCTCTTCTTACAACAACTAAAACAGAATGAAGGTACCTTTAAGTGACGTCATCCAAGATGGTGTCCCTTAGATTCCGATTGGCTGATAGAATTCTAATGAATTAGAATGATGCAATCAGTCAGTAGGATTGAAGTTCAATTCTATTGGCTGATCAAATCAGCCAATAGGATTGAGCTCACATTCTATTGGCTGTTCCAATCAGCCAAAAGAATGCAAGCTCAATCCTATTGGCTGATTGGAGCCACTCCGCGCCGGATGGATGAAGATAGAAGATGCCGTCTGGATGAAGACTTCTGCCCGTCTGGAGGACCACTTCTGCCCGGCTTGGATGAAGACTTCTGCCCGTCTGGAGGACCACTTCGCCTGGCTTGGATAAAGACATCTCCCAGTAAGTCGATCTTCAGCGGGTTAGTGTTAGATTTTTTTAAGGGTGTATTGGGTGGGTTTATTTTTTAGATTAGGGGTTTGGGCTTGCAAAAGAGCTAACTGCCCTTTTAAGGGCAATGCCCATACAAATGCCCTTTTCAGGGCAATGGGGAGCTTAGGTTTTTTTAGATAGTATTTTATTTGGGGGGTTGGTTGTGTGGGTGGTGGGTTTTACGGTTGGGGGGGTTGTTTGTATTTTTTTTTTACAGGTAAAAGAGCTGATTACTTTGGGGCAAGATTTATAGACAGGAAGATCTTGTTCCTTTGAAATCTGCTCGATAGCTCAGGTCTGGTTAAACTGATTAATTTCAGCTTGCTTGGCTTTGCTGCAACACAAGCGGACAGCTCCACCTACTGGCTATTTTAATAAATGCACTGCTTCTCAATGCTTTTCAATAGCAGTCACATGACTGGAAAAAAGGTTGTTATTCTGAAACGGTGTCAATTGAATCGTTGTAAAACGAGGGCCACCTGTATATTGTAGCTAGTTTAGGGTTTATTTTACAGGTAAGTATTTAGTTTTAAATAGGAATAATTTAGTTAATGATAGTAATATTTATTTAGATTTATTTAAATTATATTTAAGTTAGGGGCTGTTAGGTTTAGAGTTAGACTTAGGTTTAGGGGTTAATAACTTTAATATAGTGGCAGCGACGTTGGGGCGTCAGATTAGGGGTTAATAAATGTAGGTAGGTGGCGTCGATGTTAGGGGCCGGCAGATTAGGGGTTAATAATATTTAACTAATGTTTGCGAGGCGGGAGTGCGGCAGTTTAGGTGTTAATATGTTTATTATAGTCATCAATACATAGAGTACCAGCACAGTAGGTAAAAAATATACTTCTTTATTGAAGACCTTTGTAAAATAAGCAACATTTCGGGGTTAACCCCTTAATCATGCCATTGCTTATTTGACAAAGGTCTTCAATAAGGAAGTACATTTTTTACCTAATGTGCTGGTACTCGATGTATTGATGAACATTATTGGGATATTGCAGTACATCCCCTCTTACCGAGCACTGACAGTGGTGCTGTTCTCCCTACTGACTTTGTTGTTATGTTTATTATAGTGGCAGCGACGTTGGGGGCGGCAGATTAGGGGTTAATAAGTGTAGGTAGGTGGCGGCGACATTGGGGGCGGCAGATTAGGGGTTAATAAATATAATGTAGGTGTCAGCGATGTTGGGGTCAGCAGATTAGGGGTTTATACATATAATGTAGGTGGCGGCGGTGTCCGGAGCGGCAGATTAGGGGTTAAAAATGTTATTTTAGTATTTACGATGCGGTGCGGGAGGGCCTTTGTTTAGGGGTTAATAGGTAGTTTATGGGTGTTAGTGAACTTTTTAGAACTTTAGTTATGAGTTTTATGTTACGGCGTTGTACCATAAAACTCATAACTACTGACTTTTAAATGCATTAGGACTCTTGACGGGGTAGGGTGTACCGCTCACTTTTTGGCCTCCCAGGACAGACTTGTAATACCGGCGCTATGGAAGTCCCATAGAAAAAAGACCTTACGAAGTTTACGTAAGTCGTTTTGCGGTGAGGCCAAAGAAGTGTGCCTACCCCTTCAAGAGTGACCCTAAACCTTCAAGCTTCGTAATACCAGCGGGAGTAAAAAAGCAGCGTTAGGACCTCTTAACGCTGCTTTTTTACCTTAACGCACAACTCGTAATCTAGCCGATTCTGTTTTGTTGCTGTGTGTATAATAGGCAAAGCAAGTGGTTTTTACAATATTTTTTATTTATCCAAGCTCGAACTACCATCGTTGGATTACTGTACCATACTATGCACTACCGCTACAAGCAGATTAAACCTAGTGACACCAGGTAAGACTTAATACTTTACACATAATTATATCATATAGCTTTATTATACTGTATTTAATGAATTTAAAGTGGCAAGTTTATTTGTATAGCATATTTGCTGATTAATCATAAATAGCAGATATGCTTCTGCACTTTCTCCTACTCAAAACAATGCAATATTAATATTATTTTACTTAAAGGGACAGTCTAGTCAAAATTAAACTTTCATGATTCAGGTAGGGCATGCAATTTTAAACAACTTTCCAAATCTCTTTTATCATCAAATTTGCTTTGTTCTCTTGGTATTCATTGTTGAAAGCTAAACCTAGGTAGGCTCAAATGCTAAGTTATAAGCCCTTGAAGGTCACCTCTTATCTCAGTGCATTTCAACAGTTTTTAAAAGCTAGACAGCGCTAGTTCATGTGTGCCATATAGATAACATTCTTCTCACTCCCATGGAGTTATTTATGAGTCAGCACTGATTGGCTAAAATGCAAGTTTTTCAAAAGAACTGAATTAAGGGGACAGTCTGCAGAGGCTTTGATACAAGGTAATCACAGAGGTAAAAAGTATATTATGGAAAACTGGGGAATGGGTAATAAAGGGATTATCTATCTTTTTAAACCATACAAATTCTAGAGTAGACTGCCCCTTTAATATTAATTTATAACATAATATTGTACTGCTTATTTGTGTTGCCAAACTTTCATTTTGTGAACAGTTCAGATTTTAAGCCAGATATTTCAAGGGTTTATATGATATCTCTGGAATGCTATAATTTTCTTGTTGTTTTATGTGATTAGCAGCCACGAACTGATAGTTTCAAGTAAATTACTTTATTCGTTTTTAAGCTATGGCGCAACAGTGCAGAATTTTAAAATGTTAAAATTTAGGGTCTACAAGAAGAGTCGAGATATGACTTGAGCGAATGTCAGTGAAAATATTTGTTTCTTTCATGTAATTGGCAAGAGTCCATGAGCTAGTGACATATGGGATATACAATCCTACCAGGAGGGTCAACGTTTCCCAAACCTCAAAATGCCTATAAATACACCCCTCACCACACCCACAATTCAGTTTTACAAACTTTGCCTCCTATGGAGGTGGTGAAGTAAGTTTGTGCTAAGATTTCTATGTTGATATGCGCTTCTCAGCATTGTTGAAGCCCGATTCCTCTCAGAGTACAGCGAATGTCAGAGGGACGCGAAGGGAGTATCACTTATTTGAATTCAATGATTTCCCTAACGGGGGTCTATTTCATAGGTTCTCTGTTATCGGTCATAGAGATTAATCTCCTACCTCCCTTTTCAGATCAACGATATACTCTCTATTTACCATTACCTCTACTAATAACTGTTTTGGTACTGGTTTGGCTATCTGCTATATGTGGATGGGTGTCTTTTGGTAAGTATGTTTTTTATTTCTTAAGACACCTCAGCTATGGTTTGGCACTTTATGCATTTATATAAAGTTCTAAATATATGTATTGTACTTATATTTGCCTTGAGTCAGGTTCATGTATTTCCTTCAGCAGACTGTCAGTTTCATATTTGGGGAATTTAAATTTTTGAAGAAATTTTTTCTTACCTGGGGTTTAGTCTTTTTCAATTGACTACTTCTTGCTATTGCGGGTATTAGGCCTGCGGGTGCGTCAAATGCTAAACTTTATTGCGTCATTCTTGGCGCGAAAATATTTTTGGCATGAAAAAATACGTTTATGATGCAACTTCGTCATTTCCGGCATCATACGTGACGTCGAGACCTTTCACACGGCGGCGTCATTAGTGACACAAGTGTGTCATTTCTGGTTATTTTTTTCATTATTTCAATACCCCATCGATGTTTGCCTCTTGCTTTTCTCTATCAGAGGCCTATGCTTTTGCATTTTTTTCCCATTCCTGAAACTGTCATATAAGGAAATAGATATTTTTGCTTTATATGTTGTTTTTTTTTTTTTTTCTTACATTGAGCAAGATGTCCCAATCTGATCCTGTCTCAGAAGTTTCTGCTGGAACATTGCTGCCTGACATCGGTTCTACCAAAGCTAAGTGCATTTGTTGTAAAAGTGTAGAAATTATTTCACCAAATGTCATTTGTAATAGTTGTCATGGTAAACTTTTACATGCAGATAGTGTTTCCATCAGTAATAGTACATTGCCAGTTGCAGTTCCTTCAACTTCTAATGTGCATGATATACCTGTAAATTTTAAAGAATTTGTTTCTGATTCTATTTTGAAGGCTTTGTCTGCATTTCCACCTTCTAATAAGCGTAAAAGGTATTTTAAAACTTCACATTTAGCTGATGAAATTTCAAATGACCAACAACATAATAATTTATCCTCTTCGGATGAGGATCTATCTGATTCAGAAGATCCATCCTCAGACATTGACACTGACAAATCTACTTATTTATTTAAAATAGAGTATATGCGTTCTTTATTAAAAGAAGTGTTAATTACTTTGGATATTGAGGTAACCAGTCCTATTGACGTTCAGTCTAATAAACATTTAAATGCTGTTTTAAAACCTCCTGTGGTTTCCCCAGGGGTTTTTCCTATTCCTGAGGCTATTTCTGATATGATTTCTAGGGAATGGAATAAGCCAGGTACTTCTTTTATTCCTTCTTCAAGGTTTAAAAAATTGTATCCTTTGCCAGCAAAATCTATAGAGTTTTAGGAAAAAATCCCCAAAGTTGATGGGGCTATTTCTACTCTTGCTAAACGTACCACTATTCCTATGGAAGACAGTACTTCCTTTAAGGATCCTTTAGATAGGAAGCTTGAATCTTATCTAAGGAAGGCCTATTTATATTCAGGTCATCTTCTCAGACCTGCTATTTCTTTGGCTGATGTTGCGGCTGCCTCAACTTTTTGGTTGGAGAATTTAGCGCAACGAAAATTGGATCCTGACATATCTAGCATTACTCGCTTACTACAACATGCTAATCATTTTATTTGTGATGCCATTTTTGATATTATCAAAATTGATTTTAGATCCATGTCTTTAGCTGTATTAGCTAGAAGAGCTTTGTGACTTAAATCTTGGAATGCTGATATAACATCTAAATCTAGATTACTATCTCTTTCTTTCCAAGGTAATAATTTATTTGGTTCTCAGTTGGATTCTATTATTTCAACTATCACTGGAGGAAAAGGAGTTTTTCTGCCTCAGGATAAAAAACCTAAGGGTAAATCTAAGGTTTCTAACCGTTTTTGTTCCTTTCGTCAGAATAAGGAACAAAAACTCAATAAACTACAAAAAATATATTTAGTAAAGCTCTCCTAAATAAATCTAATAATATTAACTATAGTGCAACCTAGAAAGCTATATATTTGAAAAAACAGGAAAAGAAAGAAGATTTCACAAATAAGTGCAATCTCAAAGTTTAGGATACAAAGCACATATAGAGACAGGACCAGTAAGTTTAGTGCAAAAACAATATATTTGAATATATATATAATGAACAATGAAATATACAATTTTATACATTCAACTAACCATTCATACACACACATACATTCTTCATAAAAAGGGGTACCCCAATTAGCAGCAAAAGATTAACTTATTTTCGTGGTGCACCACACAAGTCCAGAGACTGTAAATCACAAATGGCACGGGATGTTAAAGCCAAGCACTAGATAAATGCAAACAAATGCGTTAGCAGGGTATAGTAAAGCAGGGATTTAAACATTTTGCAATAGTTCTTCATGCAGGTTGGTTAGTGCATTAAACTTATGAATCACAGTCCCATCCAAGTATCCTGTGCAAGCAGTAGCATTAATAGCATGCAGTAAAGCAAAGTTCAATAAGATTCCTTTCAGTGCAGCAAAGTTAGTAAAGCACAATCACTGCCAGAAACACTGCTATGCAATAAATAGGTATAAATAGTATATACGTCTCATTGGTGCATATTTTCTCTCAATGGACAAGAGCCACAGCAAATACAAAGTCACTTGCAGTCCGCAAATAAATGCTTAGTAAGCACATCAAAATAATCACAGACAGGTAATCACATACCAGCCGCATCGAGCGGCATGCTTGGTTACAAAGTCACAGTGATCCTCATCCGTCTGTGTATATGAAGCGTCAGTGGCAAAATGTCCAAATCTTGGTTTCTTGACTTTTCCTTTCAACTGGGTAACTCTTCCTAGTATCGGGCTGGAAGTGCAAGGTCTCCTCCCAAGGAATCTGCTTCCAATTGGAAGCCTTCCTCAAATTGGAATAAATCCAAGCCATTTAGAAAACCAAAGTCAGCCCCTAAGTCTGCATGAAGGTGCGGCGCTCAATCCAGCTCAGCTGGTAGGGGGTAGATTGAGGTTTTTCAAGTTTTTTTTGGATAAGATCTGTCCAAAATCATTGGATTCAGAGCATTGTCTCTCAAGGGTATCGAATAGGATTCAAAGTAAGACCTCCTGTGAGAAGATTTTTTCTCTCACGTATCCCTGTAAATCCAGTAAAAGCTCAGGCTTTTCTGAAGTGTGTTTCAGACCTGGAGTCTTCAGGGGTAATCATGCCAGTTCCTCCTCAGGAACAAGGTTTGGGGTTTTATTCAAACCTATTCATTGTACCAAAGAAAGAAAATTTATTCAGACCAGTTCTGGATCTGAAAATTTTGAATCGTTATGTAAGAGTACCAACTTTCAAGATGGTGACTATAAGGGCTATTCTGCCTTTTGTTCAGCAAGGACATTATATGTCCACAATAGACTTGCAGGATGCATACCTTCATATTCCAATTCATCCAGAACACTATCAGTTTCTGAGATTCTCTTTTCTAGACAAGCATTACCAATTTGTTGCTCTTCCATTTGGCCTAGCAACAGCTCCAAAAATCTTTTCAAAGGTTCTGGGTGCCCTATTATCTGTAATCAGAGAACAGGGTATTACGGTGTTTCCTTATTTGGACGATATCTTGGTACTAGCTCAGTCTTTACATACTGCAGAATCTCACACGAATCAACTAGTGTTGTTTCTTCGGAAACATGGTTGGAGGATCAATTTACCAAAAAGTTTCTTGATTCCTCAGACAAGGGTCACCTTTCTAAGCTTCCAGATAGATTCAGTGTCCATGACATTGTCTCTAACAGACATGAGACATTTAAAATTGGTTGCAGCATGCCGGCACCTTCAGTCTCAGTCATTCCCTTCAGTGGCTATGTGCATGGAAGTTTTAGGTCTCATGACTGCAGCATCGGACGCAATCCCCTTTGCTCGTTTTCACATGAGACCTCTACAGCTTTGCATGCTGAATCAATGGTGCAGGGATTATTCAAAGATATCACAATTAATATCCTTGAATCCCAATGTAGGACACTCTCTGACATGGTGGATAGATCACCATCGTTTGGTTCAAGGGGCTTCTTTTGTTCGGCCAACCTGGACTGTGATCTCAACAGATGTGAGTCTTTCAGGTTGGGGAGTTGTTTGGGGATCTCTGACAGCAAAAGGGGTTTGGAAATCTCAAGAGGTGAGATTACCAATAAATATTTTAGAACTCCGTGCAATTCTCAGGGCTCTTCAGTTCTGGCCTCTACTAAAGAGAGAACCATTAATTTGTTATCAGACAGACAATATCACAACTGTGGCTTATGTCAATAATCAGGGTGGGACTCACAGTCCCCAAGCTATGAAAGAAGTATCTTGGATACTTGCTTGGGCGGAATCCAGCTCCTGTCTAATCTCTGCGGTGCATATCCCAGGTGTAGACTATTGGGAGGCGGATTATCTCAGCTGCCAGACTTTACATCCAGGGGAGTGGTCTCTCCATCCAGATGTGTTTTCTCAGATTGTTCAGATGTGGGGTCTTCCAGAGATAGATCTCATGGCCTCTCATCTAAACAAGAAACTTCCCAGATACCTGTCCAGGTCCAGGGATGTTCAGGCGGAAGCAGTGGATGCACTGACACTTCCTTGGTGTTATCATCCTGCTTACATCTTCCCGCCTCTAGTTCTCCTTCCAAGAGTGATTTCCAAAATCATCATGGAACAGTCTTTTGTGTTGCTGGTGGCTCCAGCATGGCCACACAGGTTTTGGTATGCGGATCTGGTTCGGATGTCCAGTTGCCCGCCTTGGCCACTTCCGTTACAGCCGGACCTACTATCTCAAGGTCTGTTTTTCCATCAGGATCTCAAATCATTAAATTTGAAGGTATGGAAATTGAATGCTTAGTTCTAAGTCATAGAGGTTTCTCTGACTCAGTCATTAATATGTTATGTTACAAGCTCGTAAATCCGTCTCTAGGAAGATTTATTATAGAGTTTGGAAGACTTACATTTCATGGTGTTCTTCTTATAAATTCTCCTGGCATTTTTTCAGAATTCCTAGAATTTTACAGTTCCTTCAGGATGGTTTGGATAAGGGTTTGTCTGCAAGTTCCTTGAAAGGACAAATCTCCGCTCTTTCTGTTTTATTTCACAGAAACATTGCTATACTTCCTGATATTCACTGTTTTGTACAGGCTTTAGTTCGTATTAAGCCTGTCATTAAATCAATTTCTCCTCCTTGGAGTCTTAATTTTGGTTCTGAAGGCTTTACAGGCTCCTCCATTTGAGCCTATGCATTCTTTGGACATTAAACTACTTTCTTGGAAAGTGTTGTTCCTTTTGGCTATCTCTTCTGCTAGAAGAGTTTCTGAGCTTTCTGCTCAGTCTCCTTTTCTGATTTTTCATCAGGATAAGGCAGTTTTGCGGACTTCTTTTCAATTTTTACCTAAGGTTGTGAATTCTAACAACATTAGTAGTGAAATTGTTGTCCCTTCCTTATGTCCTAATCCTAAGAATTGTTTGGAGAGATCCTTACATTCTTTGGATGTGGTAAGAGCTTTGAAATATTATGTGGAAGCAACTAAAGATTTCAGGAAGACTTCCAGTCTATTTGTTTTATTTTCTGGTCCTAGGAAAGGTCAGAAGGCTTCTGCTATTTCTTTGGCTTCTTGGTTGAAACTTTTGATTCATCAAGCTTATTTGAAGTCGGGTCAGGTCCCGCCTCAGAGAATTACAGCTCATTCTACTAGATCAGTCTCCACTTCGTGGGATTTTAAGAATTAAGCTTCAGTTGATCAGATTTGCAAAGCGGCGACTTGGTCCTCTTTGCATACATTTACTAAATTCTACCGTTTTTATGTATTTGCTTCTTCGGAAGCAGTTTTTGGTAAAAAAAAGTTCTTCAGGCAGCTGTTTCAGTTTGATTCTTCTGCTTTTGATTTAAGTTTTTTTCTTTCAAAAATGAAAATAAACTTATTTTTTTGGGTTGTGGATTAATTTTTTCAGTGGAATATGGCTGTTTTTATTTATTCCCTCCCTCTCTAGTGACTCTAGAGTGGAAGACTCCACATCTTGGGTATTGATATCCCATATGTCACTAGCTCATG
Source organism: Bombina bombina (assembly GCF_027579735.1). Taxonomy (NCBI): domain Eukaryota; kingdom Metazoa; phylum Chordata; class Amphibia; order Anura; family Bombinatoridae; genus Bombina; species Bombina bombina. The sequence continues at coordinate 389,868,651 of NC_069500.1, forward strand.
GACTCTTGCCAATTACATGAAAGAAAACATAATTTATGTAAGAACTTACTTGATAAATTCATTTCATATTGGCAAGAGTCCATGAGGCCCACCCTTTTTATGGCGGTTATGATTTTTTGTATAAAGCACAATTATTTCCAAATTTCCTTTGTTGATGCTTTCTACTCCTTTCTTTATCACCCCACTGCTTGGCTATTCGTTAAACTGAATTGTGGGTGTGGTGAGGGGTGTATTTATAGGCATTTTGAGGTTTGGGAAACTTTGCCCCTCCTGGTAGGATTGTATATCCCATATGTCACTAGCTCATGGACTCGTGCCAATATGAAAGAAATGAATTTATCAGGTAAATTCTTACATAAATTATGTTTTTTCTTATTTCCTTTTCATGACTGTTAAAGAAATGATAAGGATTTAATTATTTGCTTGTTATTAAATTCAGAGCATAAGCAGAGTATGAGTTTGTTGGATTTAATTATTTGCTTGTTATTAAATTCAGAGCATAAGCAGAGTATGAGTTTGTTTTGTTATCTATATGCAGATGAGATTGTTCATTCAAGAGTATCATGATTTATAGAAATTATTTTTGTCTAGATTACAAGTGGAGCATAAAAATGATAGCACTATGGTGTGCTAACATTACTAGAGAGCAATCTACAGTGCTCCTATTTTCCCTTCTATATTACAATTTGAAAGCCCTGGGCGAGCTAACATCTTGAGGTCGGATAGCATAGTCACTCTATCTCACTCACCCAATAGAATTTTATGGGGTGCACTGCAATAATAAGTTTTTTCTTGAGCGCTAACTTGAAAGGCTTAAACTATTTTTTAAATTAAGTTTTTATTATATATATATATATATATATATATATATATATATATATATATATATATATATATATATATATAGGGTTTAAAATTTCAGGTTGTAAGCTACAAGCCAGGCCAAAATGTTACTCGCCACTTTGGATCCTACCAACTACCTACCCACACCATACCCAATACTCCATCCCCTCTTTGCATATGTTTAGCCATTGTGAAACACATTATTGTGCAGTCATTTTTAATATTCTCTATTTTATACCTTAAATTGAATAATGCTACCTTCATTAATAAGAAAAATAAGTGCATAGCAGTTAGCAACATTAACTTGGTGGTTCTGGGTAAGACAACAGCTGGATAGGAAGTTGTTGAAGTGAGAGGGTTGAGAAATAGAGTGCCGGAAGACATGGAAGGTCATAGCAGACCTGTAGATTTTCTTTTAATAATTATCGTCTCTCTCTTACCTCTCTTCCTCCCCTCCCTGCACTCTTCAATCTCTCTTTTTACCCTCTCCATTATCTCTCAGGCCATATTTTCTCTTTACCTTTTCATCTCATATCTTTTTCCCCTTTCTTTTTTTCCCACTCTCTCTTAAAGCTATCTATCTCTCTACTATTACTTTTTGTCTCCAATATCTTTCTCTCTGTCCCTGTTTACCCACTAATGATGTTCCTACAGCTCTAGTGGAGTAACATATCCTTGCCCTTTTTAGGATATATAATATCCTTTCAGATAATATTTTTAGCACATAGTCCAAAATGTGTGTTTGCCAATGCTGCAATAGGAGTGTAAATTTTTTCACTCACTAACTTTTACTCGCCACCAATAAATTTCCACTTGCCAATGGCTAGCTAATGTTTGCGCGCAAACGGTATCAGGTTTTCAAGTTCATTTGCACGCAGGTTAAATTGCGCTGGTATTAAAAGTAGAAAGTAAACGCGATCACTTCAGCGCAATTCAAGTTAACGCTCGTTGGATTAGTGTGTCCTCAGAGCTGTGGTTAACTGTTTCGCAAAACAAAAAGGTATCCCAAAACGCATCAAAAATACATTACAAAGTACACTTACACTCATTAATAACACTATCTAATAAAAATAATTTCTAAAAAATATTTAACAAAAAACTTATAAAGGCTCAAAGATATAAGGTCTCAGGTGTTAGAAAAAATGTGTCTAGATATGTGTACACATGTATTTATGTATTTATATGTGTATATATGTATTTACAGACATATAACATACATAACATAGTAACATAGTAGATGAGGTTGAAAAAAGACAGAAGTCATTCAAGTTCAACCTATACAAATCTAATATACTTACAAAAAAAATCCAGTTGAGCTTAAAATAATCCCATTAAAAAAGTGACTTATTTAACACAAGCAATCATTTCCCTGAATTCTATTTCTAGCCAAAAATCTATCCAAGCAATTTTTAAATGTATCTAAGGTATTGGTATTCACTACCTCCTTTGGTTATGAGTTCCACAATTTTATTGCTCTTACAGTGAAAAAAACATTTCCGTTGCAGGAGATTAAATTTCCTTTCCTCCAGCCTTAAATTGTGACCTCTTGTCACAAACAATTTTCTTGGAATAAACACAGCTTCTTTCATCTCTATATATGGGCCTTGAATATATTTATATAAAGTAATCATGTCACCTCTCAAGCACCTTTTTTTCTAGAGAAAAAAAGACCCATTTTGGCTAACCTCTCCTCATAGCTTAAATTCTCCATTTCCCTTAATTGGTTTGTGGCCCTTCTCTGAACTTTTTCTAGGTTTGCAATGTCTTTTTTTTTTAATGGTCCCCAGAATTGTACTCCATATATAAACACATAAATACATATGTATTCCACTTGTAGCTATAAAAGCACATAGGAGACTCCAAGCAGGAATAAATTGAGTGAACTCAGGCAGACTCTAATCCATACTTCATTAAGATTTAATAATAAAATCTAATGTGATTAAACAAGGCATAAACAAGAACAAAATCACAACAAAAGCCTCCGTTGTGGTATTAGGCTTAGAAGGTTGGTCTCCGCCCAAATTATGATGTCACACGTTCTAATTCGAAGTATGTTTCACCAGTAATATTTGGCTTTTTTTCAAGGATGATCTTCTTTGTCAATATTGGTCTTTATATATCCTTAAATTCACTCCCTATTGGTTTTCCTGAGTGTGTACACAGCCGGTTCTTCTTTAGTTAATTAGAAATGGTGTTGGATATCTTTAAAGCTTGTTGTTATGGAAACTTTCATAAGTTGTATTATAACATTAGACATATAGTTACAAACATAAGCATTTTCATAAGTGCTTCACATTACATAAAAATGCGTTATTAGAAATATATATTAACACTGAGAAAAATATAAAAGATTAAAAATGTAAAACATTGGGGGCGGAGCTAACCACCGTGCTGTGTAGACATTTATGGCCTGAGCTCCAGGACCTCAACAATTCAGTTTATGCTTAAAAGTTGAAATTATATACGTATATTATTTGTAGCCCAAATGATCTAAAACACATATATACAGCTACTACATCAACGATTGCCGCAGACAGCAGCCATCCTAAATAGGGGACATACCTATCTCGGAACTCCGATGTCTGCCTAAGCTGTGGGAGGCCCTGCAAACCTACCAGGTGCAAAGTCTGTGATCTGGAGGGCCGGGGCTCTGATCCGGAGCTGTAGTAGACAGATAAGGCACTAAGGCACTAATTCTGCAGATCTGATCCCAACCACCTCTAACACTTTACCCTGAGAGGAAACACCCTGAAGTGGCCCGTAACCCTGACCTGGGGCTGACTGAGATCGCGATGAGTGCGGTGCTCTGTATAGGGTCCCAGTGACCTGCAAGTAGAGCGGACATCTGAAGAAGCTCTCACTCCGACGACCTACTTGGTCAGCAGCTCAGAGCGAATTCGAACAAAGTGAGGTGAGGCTTAGTTGCTCTAATTTACTGGACGTGGGATATCACTTGCCCGTACTTACCGGGTGTCCCTGCCCCTGCACCCATACTGTGTACATACATGTACTGATAGTTAGTACCTGAGGCTCTACACAATGGAACTGGGATTTAGTTGCCGATACGGCACTGCATTGAGCCAGATCTGAGAGCAATAAAGCACAAAGTAAAAGGGCGCGAATATCCGACATCTTGGCCTGACAACTTTAAAGAGCACTTGGATACCGGAGCTCCAACACAGACTCAGTTAGTCAAAAAGTAAGCCCCATAACGTCCCATACACCTGTTAATGTGCAACGCATATCCTGGACCTGTCATGTACTCTAATCCCTGAATTCCTTGCAGTACCAAGCTAGGCCTGCACGGTGAAGTGCTTATAAAGAGCCTGTTACAATTCATACCGTATCTAGACTGTGCATTATTAGAACTTGATAGTACGGGGTGACATACTATATATAAAGGGACTCTATCCACCAACTACACACAAAGCACAAAATATTTTCAGACAATATCTGTGAATTGGGCTCTACAATATCCCCACATGGACTACCCTGTGTTGCTCTGAGATCTGTAAGTTGCCCTCCTATACTACAACACAGTAACTATCACTAGGCCTAAAAGTGTATTCATTGATATCCTGGGAGAGGTGGAACTTCCTCTATATGTGCATTATCCTTAACCAATAGTGAACTGTTGACTATATTGTAATAATAGAGTGCTAGCAGCCTATATAGCACACAGAAGTTAACACTAGCTACTACAATAATCCAGGTCGGCTCTCTTCTCACCTTCAGACAGTGACATCCCCCACTCTCCTCCATTTCCCAACTGGGTCATATCCTATACTCCCTTTTCCCACTTTGTCAATAGGAGACATAGCCCCTGGAGAGTGGGGTATATGAGAGTTCTTGCCAGACCCAGCCTTATCTATCGCCTGATGATGTCAGGCTAAAGCCTTACATAGAGTGGGGGAACACCCCTGGCTGTCCATCAAGAAGGAAGCTAACATCTAGCTGGCATACCAGAATACAAAAAAATCCTGTCTCCAGCTAGTAACTATACAGCTACAGGAGTTTTGCTAATGGGGCACTCACAAAGGAAAAAACCTAAACATCAAGAGGGCCCTAAGAGAAAGGTGGCTGATCATTTTGGTAGTAAGCCACAAATGGAGAGAGAATTATGTGATGATGACTCTAGAGACTCTCTGGCTTCTCAACAACAGACGGGAATCAGTAGCCCACTAGCTCCTATGAATACGAATAATGATATCTCCATCATTGAACTGATTAACTCTCTGTCTGCAAACATGGACTCACACCATGCCTCATTGAAACAAGATATCAAAATGTCTGTTGCGGATCTAAAAAGAGACATTGCCTCCTAGGGCGAGAGGACTGATATCTTAGAAAGAAAGCATGAAGATCTGTCTACTGATCATAATAACTTACTCTCGTATACCCAAAACTTAGTAGATAACTGATTTAGAAGTAAAACTGGCTGACCTTGAAGATTGCTCAAGGCGAAATAATTTGCGCATCAGAAGAATCCCTGAAAGCATTGGATCTGCAGATTTGCCTGACTATCTCTTAGAGCTATTCAAAACCTTACTTGGCTCTCTATCTGCGCAGGACCCACGCATTGACACATTATTTTACATTTAAGGAAAAACTGCTGAAAGCTGCATTCCTAAGTAAAACCTTGCCGGAGCCCTATCATGTGGTACAACTCTTCCCAGATCTGTCATCCCACACCTTGGCGAAGAGAAGGACTTTTCATCTGATCATCCAATGCCTGAGATCGCAGAATATTAAATACAGATGGGGATTTCCGGTTAAACTGTTATTCCAACATGACGGACAACCCTATGTGGTGACCTCCCTCCAACAAGGTCTAGATCTTCTGGAAAATCTGGAGCTCTTACGGCCAGCTAATTCTGCTCCTAAAGAACAGTCTAATCTACAGAGGCTAAATGCTGTTGCACCATAGTGGAAACCCTCTACTAATTGAGTGGAGAGTGGCCCCAAAAGAAAAGATCCTGTTAGACAACCGCCCAAATAATGGTATCCTTTATTTGTGTAAATTATGTTTTTAGGTTTCCAGAATGTCCGGCAAATTTGTAGTGACTCAGGTGGTACGATGGTCAAAATGTGCTGGACATTTGATTTGAAAGACTGTTTACCGGGTTGATTATAACACAATGTATACTGTTACTGTTTTCTTGATGTCTTGTTCATATATAATCCAGGTCCATTGTCTTTCCATACAGTGCAACAATGATATGATGTACCTTCCCCTCTAAACTAACATTTTGTTTGTGATTCCTTACAATAACACTACCTTTTCCTGTCTAGGGGTCATAAGATACTTGTTTCTCATTATACTACTGCTGATGTATGTACTCCATAAAGGGATTCATGGTCCCACGCCTGGGCCTGTGTGGTGTGCCCGCGCTGCTGTCCTCCTTAACTAAATAACTACATTACAAATGCAAGGGCCCTGAATTAAATGAAATAATTTGCTACCTGTTGGACGGTGGTGCTTGATGTGCCTTATATGCCCCTACGGTGGTATTGAATGAATGAAACACTGTATTATATGCCATTTAAATTTTTGGAATTTGTGATGGGTACACAATTATCTCAACTTGATAGTGTCACGATAAGTGTGGGGAAAATAACAGCAATGTACTTAGAACATCAGATTTCTGCCCTAGTACAATAGACTACACAGGTAACAGAATGTATGCCCATGAAGGGTCGACCTTGTAGAGTATTATTTAAAGTTGCACTGTGGTAGAGACAGATCTTGCCTTTTAAGTGAAATGTCTTCTTCTCTTTTTCTTCTTCTCTTTTTCTTCTTCTCTTTCTCTGTCCAGTCTGCTACTTTTCCATTCTTTGCCTGTTCTGGTTACCTATTATTACTATACTTGGCTACAATTCTTGAAGTGCTCTTTAAATCTTAGCTTCCTTAGAAAATCCCCTTCATAATCATATGCCATTAGAATAGGGGGTAGTACTCTTAGTCGCCTACCCCTTTCACCCAATCAGCTTACCACCTCTTTGATGGGCTATTCCTATTTATCATCCAAGATATACGTACTATAAGCTCTAGTACATAAGAAATACCCAACACTGAATTTATTAGAGTCCAGTGAGCTCATGGTGATATTTGTGGCTCCGCCCCTTTTTCTTTCCCCCTCTATCTCTCTTTCTCTATACCTCTATTATCTTATCTCTTCTCCTATCCCATTACTTCTTCTCCAGCGCATTCTCTCTTTTTACTTCTCTTGCTCTCTCCTTACCTTTAATAACTATTATCCGCCTCTACACTATTCTTCTTATGTGTAGAGGTAGCTTAGTTCTTTGATTATATATGTATTGTTAAACGGTGTTTACCCACTGTTTTTTGCTTTTAACATTTCAAAGCAGACACTTTGATACAGTTTTCACATTACCTTTGTGATATACCTTGGAACCTTCAGGCTCATATTTAGGCTCTTGACAATTGTCCCCCCCCCCCTTTTTTTAAATTTTTTTTTAAAGTCTTCTCTCTCTTTTTCCTGTTCCATATACTCGAAGATCGTATAGACATGGCCCTCACATTTCTAACACATAATGTCCAGGGATTGAATACACCGACCAAAAGAAGCTTGCTAATTAGTAACTTATGTCACACTTCCACTAGTCTGTCATTTATACAGGAAACCTATTGGTTGGTGGGTTCCAGTTTTTCGCTTAAACATTTCCCTACTATGTACGCCTCCTCCTATAGCAGGAAATTGCGAGGAGTAAATATCTTTATTAAAGATATTGTAGAAGTGGAGACCATACATGTAGAACGTGATCCTGAGGCGAGATATATCATAGTCATATGTAAACTGAATAATTGCATTTACACTCTAGTGAATATTTATGCTCCCAACACCCATCAGATTCCCTTTTTGAGGGGTGTTTTGAGGTTGATAGCTGACATCAAACAAGGCACACTAATGCTGGGTGGGGATTTCAATTTAATATGGGACCTACACATAGATATAAAAGGGACTAAGCAATACACTCATGATCGCTCCACCAACTCTCTAGCCTCAGCTTTAAGATCGCTCATGACTCAATATGGATTATATGATGCCTGGAGGGCTCTGCATCCAGAGGAGACAGACTTTACGTTTTACTCCAGCCCACACAAATATTTCTCCAGATTAGATTATTTCTTTGTTGAACCATGGGTTTTAGATACAATACATAGGGCATCCATTGCGTTAACAGCCTGGTCAGATCACAATCCGATATAAATGAGTCTGGGTTCGCCTAGTGACCAGAGTAAGCCTAAATGGAGATTTGATGACTGGTTCATTAGGAATCCTGCATTGCTACAAAAATTTAAAGACTATATCAAGGAATTCCTAACCTTCAATGATACGGGCCTGTTTTAATGCCTTTCTCAGAGGATTGTGTCTGAAACAGGCAGCTTTAGCTCGTTGGTCACAGGGTAAGACCCTAGTGGAACTAACCTGCCTCTATAGAGCCATCTCTAGTATTCAAAAATCAGATCCCACACCTATTGGGACCTCCCAGATTGAGACAATTAGAGCGGATATACGGTGCCTTGAACTTCTTAGAACCCAGAATATGCTAGCTAAGCTGCAACGAGTATATTATTCTCATAATAACAAAGCTAATGTTCTTCTTGCTGCCAAAGTCAGACATAGGCTGACACAGAGATGTATAGCTTAGATTAAGACAAACAACCAGACTGTAGTCGCTCCTACAGATATTGGAGAGGCGTTTCACTGCTTTTATTCGTCCCTATATAATCTAGACTCTGCAAGTCCAGACTCGGCATCCTTACGCTCGTATATATCAACATTACAACTCCCAACCCTTAACAATGATCAAATTGAATTCTTACGCTTGCCTATCACTAAAGAAGATCTTAACAAGGCACCCGGCAGCTTAAACCCAATAAGGCCTCAGGCCCATATGGATTTACGGGGCAATTTTACAAAACGTTTGGGGAGCTTCTCTCTCCCATATTATTGAAGACTTTCCAAGAGTGGACCAAT